>NC_133666.1:174147637-174447637 GCF_037893015.1 Macrotis lagotis
TCAGAAAAATGATATATAAAACAGATGGATTTTTAAAAACTCCAAGTTTAACTGTAAATTTTAAAAGACTTGGGACAGAGGGGTGGAGAGGGACTTTTTAATTCTTTTGGATTGGGTATTTTAAGTGAAAAAGATTTAGAAAAATCATTAATTAGTATTTTCTGGAATTAAAATCACTTAGTGCTGTTAAAAAAATGGTTACTATATTAAATAAAATTGAGTTTTGCACACATTTATCATTTACCAATGATTTGTTAAACTATGCAGTTTGAAACTTTTTGCTATTTTTTAGGGATATATGTATGCCCAATAATTTAACTGACCAAAAATTATGGCTTACAATGGAAAATAGCTTAGTTTTAACCACACTGTTGCAGACACCTATGAAAGGAGTATCTTATTCATATTGGAGTTAAGTCCATAATTAGCTACTATTGGTAATTATTCTTTTCCACATTTTTTTAGACTTTAATCCATCCATTGAATTTTGAGAATTTGACCTGTAGAATATTTCTAGGGCAGTGAATGAGGTGACTTTTCAAATTTCCTGGTACTATTTAAACTTCTGGCTGCTTCACAATGTAATGAGTTTAAACTGAACTTGTGTTTACAAGTTATTGCATAAATTAGATGTAAGATTATATTGTTTAAATTCTCTTGAATCATTAAATTTTGTGTTAAAGCACACTGTTTCAATCGTTTCTCCACTGGTAAATAACTTCTGAATTACAATGTTTGATTTTTTAAACTTTTTAATCATTAGGGTTTGGAGACCCCTAAACTACTGTGCAATCAAATTTAGCTTCCTTGTATTGCCTTTGATACTTTTAACATTCTGTTTCTTATTTGTGTGTGTGAGCACTTAATCACAATATTTGCATCCAAGAGTCCTTTCTCTTTTGTGATAAATGCTAGGCAATGTTTCTATCAGAGTAGCTGTTTTAATTGGACAAAGATCGATGGGAAGACTTTAAAAGCCTCTCTATTAGGTCTCATAAGTCAGTGTAATTCCCATTCTACATTTTCCACCAAATGTTCATGTTCTTTCAGCAGTATGAATTTCTATGAAGTTAAGAGGTACCCCAGTTAATAGGAGTTTGTGTTATATAAAAACTTTTCTATCTTAAAACAGGGAGGAGTATAAAACATCTGGGAAGGAACACAAAGGTGTTCATAGTTGAGTTAAATGTTTTCTTTCTGCACTTTAGATATATTGATCATGTTATGAAATAGAAGGAAGACTAAATGGGATACGTTACACTAAACAGAAGAATTTTTATAAATAAAAAAATTTTACTCCTTCAGCAGCAGTTTTTGTTATTCTTTTTTCCTTCTTTCATGCCAGTGTACAAAGTCCTTCTAACCAACCACAATTTAATGCTAAGCATTTGAGTTACATTTCTGTGGAATCCCATAGAATGGAAACTACCTTGCAAATGAAAAGCATGCAAGCAAAATTTGATTTTAGTTAGGCTTTTATAGGAAAACTACAGAAATGATCATAGAAGCCAGAATCCCACTGATAAGACATTTAGGCTTTATCTTTGGATTTAGGAGTTATAGGAAAGTTAATATATTTCATAAGTCCACCAAAAAGACTAAAGGAAAACTTTATTCCTAGATGAGTTAATCTATTCTGTGCCCCAGATTAAAGTCATTCATTTCTCTTTACCAGTCTGTTTACTGTTCTCTACTTTCTCAAGACCCTAACAAAATTGTTCGTATTATCTTTAAAATATTTTTCCATACTATCCTTTATTTTTTGTCTTGTTTACATTCCTGACAACTGCAAAAAGGAAATACTAAATCATCTATTTTTAATAATGTGACAATGATAGAAATTAATGGGCATTCTTGTATTAGCATGCATATACCAATTGTAATGGATATATGGATTATAGTTTGTACTTTTTTGCTTTTAAGCACCTATAAGAATCAATTATTTTGGTTTAAAATTGAAGAAGGGTATCCATTTCCCTTAAGAAATTTCTCGGTGATAGCTGATAATTCAACACTCATTATACGTTATAAAATATTTGCAGACTTGTAATTATTAAATTTGTTACTCAAATTCAGAAGAAATAATGAGAAACTTTTCTGGGCTGGGATTTAGGTGTGTAGGAACATAAATAAACCACAAAATTATAGAATAACCATCCTTGATATTCGAGCCAAATGGACTGTAACTACAGCCGAATCAACTAATTACATTGAAGATTGAGTAAGCTAGATGTTGAAAGCATGTATGTTTTTTAGACATCTGAGTTAGAGAATTTTTGTTTAATACAAGATCTCTTGGCTTTGCTTTAAAAAAAAAAAAGATGGAAAAGGTTCTACCTCTACATACATGGTAATTTAGGTGATGTCCATATGGTAAAACTTCTCTTAGGGCATGCATAGTCTTAGGGTGATATTTGTCCAGACATTTTTCTAACACATTGTTAGAGGCACTTTCTAGGGTGAGTCTATTTTCACCATAGGAATATAGTTTGATATGAAGGCTAGGTAAGAAATAAAACAAACTAAACCTTTTTTTGGGGGGGGGAAATGAGAATGATATATGCTAGAGTTTTTTCCAAGTTAATAATCTTTTACTAATAGTACAAAATAAATAGTTCAAACTATTTAGGATCTAAGATAATAATAATGAGTCATATTTACATAGCACTTTAGGATCTTCAAAATGATTTAGTTTGGGGGCAACTTTTTAAAAATAATTTTGGAAAAGTAAAAAAATAGTATTTTATTTGAATGGAGAGTTTCAATATCACTTTTAAAAAATGAAATCTTTAAACATGCTATCCTTTAAATCTATCAAATATTCTCAACATTTCATCTGGTTAGAACAGGAACACAACCTTATTTCTTTTATGATGTGTAGTTTGTTCATCACTTCTGTTTCTCATTAATGCTATCTGTTATGCTTGTAGGAATAGACTTTTGAAGTTGAAACTTTTTAAATTATATATTATTTTTGAAATGCGGTTATGCTCAAGGGTAAAGTTATGATGAAACATTTCTTTGTGAACACTGAGGCTAGATAAAACCTGACTAAACCTGCATTAGAAGCCACCTGGTGTCCATTTTGCTGGCTAAGCACTTCATTAAAGCATATAGGTTTAATCATTTATGATGTTTCAGTGCACTTAGATTGGATTGCAGATGTTGGGCTTTTTCTTAAGTGAATCTTCTGTCCATTAAGTAAATTATTGGAAAATATTTTGTAACTGTTTAATAAAACATGTTTCCTCTTATTAATTAGTGGTGTCAGCTGTCCTTTAAAAATTTTTTTAAAAAATAGTCCAAACTGCCAATCCAAGATAACTGGTAAGAAAATTCAAATATTTTAGAATGGTAAATCCACACTTAATTTATATAAATTACAACTATTTATGATTCAGCTTTATCAATACTAGAAGCCTTTGAGAATATCAGAATATCACTTTACAAAAAAATTAGGAAGGTGACTTTTAAAAAAAAAGTTTTTAATGTTTATTCAACAAAGTTATATCAGTTGACCAATACATAGTCATAATAAGAGTAAATATATATTTTCTCAATAGAATTATAAAAGTATAAAATAGTACTTTGGGGTTATTAAAGAATGCACACTTTTTAATGTAATAATACATTAAAATATGCCATGACAGGAATGTGCGAAGATGAATAACTTAGGAATTTATAGTTGTCTTTAAAGAAGAAATATTTTCCTTTATGAATATTAAACTCATAAAAATGAAATCTCTCTGGTCACTTTATCTTTTGCTATATAATAGCAAATTGCATGAGATTTTTTTTAAATATACCACTATCACCGAAGACAAGTTTCTTTCTGACAAAATACTTCTAAGTTCTCAATTTTATTATTTTGAAAGTTCTTTTTCTGTAGTATCCCCCAAAAGTATAGTAGATTGTTATAAATGACTTTCAGGAAGAGGGAAGGTCCACATTAGATTACATAAATTGTAAATTACACAAAGGTAGCAGAAGGAAATCGCAAAAGCATTTTATTATTTTATCCTTTTTAGTATTGATGCCTTTTAATGAGAGCATCTACACACTTTCTTTGTTGAAAAAATATTTCAAATGAGATAATATGTGAAGTGGATGGAAACCTTAAGCACTATATAAATGTTGGCAATATCATCATCATCATATACTTCATATTAATTACAAATTCACTATTAAAAGTAGATACCATTGTTACTTCTGAGAATATTTCCCATATTGTTTTGTCTAGTATTTGCAGTAGGCTATTTGTGCTTGAATTCTGATGTTAAAATGATTTGGTGTGCTTCATTATTTTTCTATGTAGAGTTTAACATCTAAAGATTTCTTTGCGTGGGTCAGACTTTTCTTTTTTTAAAAAATGATTCAAAAAGGCATTAAAAAGTCAATTCAAGTTGTCTTCAAAAATCAATTACAAACATACAAAATCTTAAGTTTGATAATAATTAAAATGTTAACAACTTGGTAGTTCATAAATACCTCGATACCTTTAATATTTGCCTAAATGATTTTTTAATTGAAGAAAATAGTACAGTTCTATATACTTTAATTGTTATTCATCTATTTCAGTGTCAGAAATAGCATACATGCAACAGAATTTGTGTGCAGTTTTTTTCCTAGGTGCTGAATGATATAGAAAGTTTAGATTAAATGGGGTTCTGTGCCTTCATAGAACTTGCAATATAGTAGAGTATTAATCTAGATATGAAACAAATGAAAAACACTGCAGATTCAGACTTCATTAATCATGAACAATATTTTAAAATTTTGAGGGGCATTTTATTTTAATTTCACCTCAAAGAATTTTAATTTTAGTATAATGCTGATTTTTTTTCTTCTGTCTAATATTGGTTCAGGTTAAATCAAGAGACCCCACTGCATTTAAAATGTCATCACAGTATCCTAGTTAATAGTAGCTAGTAAAGGGAATAAAGCTTTGCTTTCCTGTAAAAGACCTCACAATAGAGATAAAAATGGGCAACATTTTATAAACATTATTTTAGGTAAAACTTGGAAAGACCTTTCCAGTATTCTGTCAGGTGGAAGTGAAGGTAAGAGGATGGATGGTTGTTAATTAAATGTATATGTTGATATGTTGTCTTGCCCTATACCTCTATAATCTTTTTAATGTTTGAGAAGGGTTACATTTTTTGTTTTAAGAAAACTGTCATATCAAGAGAATCAGAGAGAAAAACTGTGGAAGAAAGTGATTTAACTATACCAGATAAAAGTGGTAATTATTAAAACAATCTGGTACTGGCTAAGAAATAGCCAGGTGGGGATCAATGGAATTAGATTAGGTACAAATTACATTATAGTAAGTGACCATAGTAATCTTGTATAAAATAAACCCAAAGATTCAAACTTTTGGAACGGAAACTCATTATTTGATAAAACCTGCTGGGAAAATTGGAAAATAGTATGGTAGATACTTAAGTATAGATCAATATTCACATTGTATATACCAAGGTAAGCTAAAAATGGATATGTGATTTGCACATATAGAGTGGTGCCATAAGCAAATAAAGAGAGAATGGAATAGTTTGATCTGTCAGATTTGTGAATGAAAGAAGAATTTAGGGCCAAAGAAGATATAAAGAGAATTATAAAATATAAAATGGAATTTTAATTAAATAAAATTTAAAAGGTTTTGTATAAATAAAACCAATGCAACCAAAATTATAAGCAAAGCAGAAAACTGGGGAGGGAAATTTTGCAGCAGATATTTCTGATAAATATCTCACTTCTCAAATATGTAGGGAACTGAATCAAATTTATAAAAGTACAAGTCATTCTTCAATTGATACATGATCAACAGATATGAGCAGGTAGTTTTCAAACAAAGAAATCGAAATTGCAGTTAAATAAAAAAATGCTCGAGGAGCAGCTAGGTGGCACAGTAAATAGAGCACTGACCCTGGAGTCAGGAGGACCTGGGTTCAAATCTAGCATCAGACACTTAATTACTGCCTAAATGTGTGACCTTGGGCAAGTCACTCTTAACCCCATTGCCTTAAATAAATATTTTTTTTAAAAAAGTGTTCTAAATCCCTATTGATTGAAGAAATGCAAATTAAAACAATTGTGAGGTACCCCTTACACCTATCAGATTGGCTAATATAACAAAAAAAAAGGAAATGTTGGGTGAGGGGATTTAGAAAAACTGGGACATTAATGCATTGTTGGTGGGAATTATAAACTTATCCAATCATTCCGGAGAGCATTTAGAACCCAAAGAACTATAAAACTGTGTATGCTCTTTGATCCAGCAGGATCTGCTAGGTCTATATCACAGACATTCAAAAAAAGGGAAAAGACCTAATTTTATAGAAATATTTATAGCAGCCCTTTTTGTGGTGGCTAACAAT
The DNA here is from genome assembly GCF_037893015.1 of Macrotis lagotis. Classification (NCBI taxonomy): domain Eukaryota; kingdom Metazoa; phylum Chordata; class Mammalia; order Peramelemorphia; family Peramelidae; genus Macrotis; species Macrotis lagotis. The sequence goes on from NC_133666.1 coordinate 174,154,015, forward strand.
TGGAAATCAAGAGGATGCCCTTCATTTGTGGAAATGACTGAACAAGCTATGGTATGTGATTATATGTAATGTTGAAATATTATTGTGCTATATGGAATCATTTAATGAAATTGTGCTATTAGAAATGACAAACAGGATGATTTCAGGAAAATTGGAAAGTTTTACATAAATGGATGCATAGTGGAATGAACAGAACCAGGAAGACATAGTACACAGTAACAGCAATATAGTTTGATGAAGAATTGGGAATGATTTAGCTAATTTCAGCAACACATTTATACAAGAGAGTCCCAAAGGACTAATGAATGAAGCATACTATTCCCCTCCAAAGAAAGAACTGATATTGTTTGAATACAGATTGAAATATGCTGTTTTTCACTTTTTCATGTTTTCTTTTATTCTAATCTTCTTGTTCAAAATGACTAATATGGAAATGTTTTACATAACTGCACATGTATAGCCTCTATCGGATGACTTATTGTTTCAGTAAGCGGAGGGAGAAGAAGGAAGGATAGAATTTGGACCTCAAAACTTTAAAAATGTTAAAGAATTGAAAAAATTGTATAACTATATCTAGAAAACAACCCTGAAAGCAGAAAGACTTATGGTCCTTGAAAAAACTAGATTTTCCTTTTGTATCCCTCCTTCCTTCCTTCCTTTTTTTTCTCTTTCCTCTTTTGTTCAGATCAAGATGGTCTTGTTCCTGAATCTTTTTGGTATACCAGTACCTGGACTTTCTAGTCTCCATTGATGTGGGAAATATATAAATGAGACTCATTTCACCAGCAGTTGTTAAGTGATTTGGTGGATGGGTGGGTAGATGTTGTGATGAGAAGTCTTGTTTTCTGGATGGGAAAGAATATTTAGACTTTAAGGGAACACTTTTAAAAATTAAATGAAAAAAATTAATTTCTGTCTGTGCGATTACCTTCCTAATCCAAGGGGAAAAGGAAAACTACTGGTTTCTATTGTGTCACTGCAACCAAAAGCTCTTCTGTGTATGGTTTTCAAAGGTCATATTGCTTTAATTCTGGTTTGGACCTTGTTTGTGTTGAATTTCAGCCAGCAAATCTTCAGTATACAAGAGAATTTGAGATTCCCCAACCCCCTCCCTGTTTCTTCTGTTTTTGCTCAGTGTAAACAGTTCCTGCCCTAGTAACATCGACAAATATAGCAGAGAACCCTTTTCTGGTAGAAGACGTCTCTCTAAGCATTTTTTAACCATTTTTGGGAAGAATTGATCTATCTATGTATGTGAAACAGAGAACAATGGAGAGGGAGGCAATAGCTGTAAATTGAAGTGACATCATATGTATTGCTCCCATTGATCCCCTTTTAGTCTCCAGCCAGGATAAAAGGAAACAGCATCAGGGAGGAAGTCTGCCTCATTTAGGCACAGATCCCAGTGTGATAATGGAGTAATAATAGAAATCACTCCACTGTCAATCGGCTGCTGCATTAGTACGAGGCACATTTCCCCTCCAAGGAGGAGGCTTTCAATGACTTCATTCAAGGGCAGGCTGGAGCAGATAAGATATTCAGCCAACCAGCTGTATTCCTTTACTGATTTCCTCCCCTGACTTTGGGGTACAGGGCAGGCAGTGGCAGGCGGCTGGGGATGTTCAGGCCCATAGTGCCATGTCATGTCATGTTTCATGCCTGAAAAAGGTCAGTAGTCCTATATTTCAGGGACATTTTTCTGGGGATTTATTGCATTATACTCATGCAAGAAATACCAACAACCTCCTTTGTGTGGGTGGTCTTCTGGGAGCCAGGTTGGATGACCTTGTAACATCACTAAGAGTTTTTGAAGCGTCAGACTTTGTTTTCTTTGTGCTTCTTGCAGGTTGAGATGGGTTTGGAAAATTCTTATTTTCTTTCCAAGGGCCTCCAAGCCATTCAGAGCCCTGTGGTTTTGCTTTACCACTAAGTTGGCTGATGAGAAAAATACAAGACAGACTTTTTTCTTCCTTTCTCATTAATTAGAAACTGTGGCATTCTCCAAATTTAGAGCAAGAGTAGAAAGCTTTGAAGTGCCAATAAATGGCATTTGTAGTTGGCTGAGGGAACTAAACATTATATTTTTTTTGTTTTTGTCGGACAAGTTTTATGGTTTTATGAGACTCTGTCTTTCAAGTACACACGCAGTGTTGGTGTTCCACAGACTTATTTTGGTTGAGGTTTTGAGTCAGATGAATTTTAAAAGTACTAGCCTGGTCTTCACATGGAAAAAAATCAGTGCAAAAAAAAAGTCCTTGTTTGTCAAGTAAAGAAAAACAGATTTCTATTCCTGTCACTGTTTAGCTATGGTTGTGAACCATAAGGAAAAGGAAAGTAATATTAGTCACGTTTAAGGCAATGGAGATACCGCTCAAAATGCTTAATTTTTTTTTCTTAATCATTTGGTAGCAAAGTTGAAGCTGTAACTGTATCAGCATTGATATACCAAAATACAGTTTCCCTAAAAGTCATGTGAAATTAATTTGATTTTTACATGGGTGGGAATAGAACAGTCTACAGAGTATGCCTCCCATTATCATCATGCCAGATGCCAGGGAAAGATTCCCATCACAATACAATATTATATTGTGAAGATATTTAATAGTATGAGAAATCCTTTACTTTTAAACATTTTTATTTTTGCTATATTTCTTTTAGTTATATGTTGCCCTTAGGGAGCTATTTTTGTGATATTTTGCTTTGAAACACTTTTATGTAGCCTGAATCCCTTTTTAAAATACCAAGAAGACATTAAAATTAGCCTAATTTAAAAATCAAGGCATGTAAAATGGGATCTAAATCATCTATTAAACAATCCTAATGCTATTTCATTGCATCCTTTTGTTTAGAAAAAAACAAAAACACATTTCTCCCTAAATTTAAAGGGGGGGAAGCAGCGTGAGGACACAAACTTTTGAACAATTAAAAGGACAGATGGCTACAATTTATTTCTCATGGAGGGTAATTCATACAATTCTACTCCAAGGAACAGGAAAAAAAAATCTGCAAACATTAGTATGGAATGTGTTCGTTGTATTTATAAAGATACCACATTGAATTTTGCTCATCTTTGAACAAGCTAGATCTTGCATTTAACAGACCTGCTTTGTGTTGCTGAAAGGGGGGAAAAGTTGAAGGAATGTGCTTACATGTTTATATGTGTTACCTTTTAGCTTTTTAGGTAAGGACAAAGTTTGAAGTTTGTGCTCATGAAGAAGTTTGTAATTAAAGATCTGCCAATTTCCTCCCCATCTTCTCTAACTTTCAATCGCCTGTTCAGAAGTATATGACTTGGTCCTAAATATTTCTTTTGAGTGAAATGTATTGGAAAAAATCTTCAATTTTTTTAGATATAATATTGCATTCATGTTTATTAATAGGTAGACCAGCAAACGTAGTGACATATGTTATTAGAGCTAAAATGGTCTTCAGAGATCAACTAGTCAAACCTCATTTTACAGTAGAGAAAACAGACTAAAGAGAAGTTAAATGGCTTGCAAAATATTCACCATAAGTAGCTGAGCTGGAGTTAAGATTCAGATCCTTTGTCTTTCCTTTTGATACAGTTAAGTTTGAAAAAGATGGAAAAGTTTTTAAATTCGTTTGGCACAGAAATTCATGTAACTACATATAATTGAGATTTTGTTGAGCTAACTAGCTAACTCAGGGTTTCTTTGCCTTTTATAAATTGAATTGAATTAGATTGTTCTAAATTAGTTCCTAAACTTGACTTAGAACAATAGCTCTTTGTTGGGTTTCCTCTAAACAGTTAGGTTAAAAGTAGTGGCATTTCTTCTTGCCCTTTTATTTTCTGAAGTTCTCAGAATTAGGAGATATTAGTTTTTGTTTGTATTGGTTTCCCCAGATAAGGGAAGGGTTCCTTATAGATAATTGATATTCTATAATAGTATCATGCTTTATAGGTATTATAAAAGACATGTTAACAATTTGCTTGAGTTTTAAAAATTATGATTTTTGCATGATCAATGCATGCATATACAACTACTGTTTTTGTAAAATACCTTTGTAAGACAGTTTACATAAATTTCCAGTTTGACCTCAACCTACTCTTCCAGATAACTCCCCTAGGTACCCACCAAATCACACTACTCAACAACCCCCAAATATTCTGTGCATTTTCTGCTACTGTACTAATCACAGCTGACATTTATATAGTGCTTAACAAAAGTTGACAAAGTATTTTATTGGATCCTTATAATAACCTTGTAAAGTACAAAGTACTTTAGATTTATTAGTATTTTATAGATGTGTAAACTGAGGCCCAGAGAAATTAAGCCATTTGTCCATAATCACATGAAGAGAAAATCCCGAAGCAGGATCTTTATATCATTTACAGTACCCAGTCACTTCATTTATATTTGTTTAAAGAAAAAGTATAAGGATCAAGAAAACGCAACTCTAGGAATTAATATCTTAAACACCTCAAATTGTTTCCTTTTTTAAAATCTCATAAACTTTAAATGTATAACTCAAAGCCTTAAAAACAACAAGTAGTGTTGAAATTTTGTATTTACAAGGCATTTCATAAACATCAAAAAAGTATAACTTCTAAAAACTGGAAAGTATTAGTGATTCTGTGATCCTATCAGAAAATTCTAATAATTATTCTACCGAAAACATCTTTTGTTTATCCTAACAACTAGTAAAAGACTTGTTAACTTGAATCCAAATTCAATATTCCAGTGGATCTGTGATCTCACTGATGTGGGTATTTCTTCAATACAGTTTGTAATCCATCCATGCCAGCCCATGTTGTCCAAGGTTTGACTCTTGCCCTTGTCCTCTCCCAAGTTTGCTCTAGGGAATCCATCCAACAAGCTAGTGACTATCTTCAAGTTCTCCTGAAATTTTAGGGGATGCCAATAGAGCATGCTAACTGATACATCAGCTATTACTTGTTCTCAATTTTGTCACCAACCAATATTCTCTTTGAAATATATTTCTTAAACGTACTTCTCCTTCATAATTCCTCATTTGTAATATGTAGCCTTTTCGTTCCTGCCTTGCCCTTCAGGTGATCCCTAATTTCAGTTCTTAAGAGATTATAGTATTATATAAATCATAGCTATAAACAGTTATCAAAAGAAAATTGGCATTATAAGATGAGCCTTTGTTTCAAGGAAAAGTATGGAGTCATTAAAAGAACAATAAGTTCCCAAAGGAAATTCAGTCCATTCTTTCTGCTATTCATTTTTTAACCTATTTCATGATTCATTTGTAGTTTACCTACACATCTGCATACACATACACGTTGATGGACAGGCTGTATAGGTTGACTGTCCAATTGCCTATCAAAGTCTAGACAATATATGTTTTCTAGCACTTGAGTATATTTTTAAATAGTCTTATCTATAAATGATTTATTTGTTTATATAATATTATTAGAGGAAGCACTTAAGTACTTATGCTCTTATGTTCCTTATATTTTCATTTCCATTGGCTTTTTCCTTGAATTATCAAATTTTGTTTGTCAGAATCAGAGAAATAGATGATAGATAGATAGATCCTGAGACATAGTGCTTATGTCCCAATATATTACCTATTTATTAGCATATTTCAGGTTCTCAGTTTTAGAAAAATGAATGATAGCTTCTTCCCTACTGCTGTGCCTAAAATTGGGTGGGCTCTTAAAATTAAACACCTAAGTGGATTTTTTTTCTATTTCTTTGTCTCTCCCAGCAAAATGGCATTATTTAACATAGACATTCCATAAAAGAAGATCCAATAAAGCATGATAATGTTTCATTAAGATAAACATGGTTTTTGTCATTTCTAAAAATAGAAATGAAATGAAAAACCATGGAAAATGAGGTTTAATTAGTCCCTAGAATGGAGTCTTTCTGAATTCAGACAATGTAAAGTCAACTCTAAAGTCTCCCATATTTTAGACACATACTATAATTATGCAGGTTACTCTAGACTTGTTGTCTTTGGTATGTTTTCATTTAATTACTCAGTAAACTAAGTTCTATTCTCATAATACATTTTATTTTACTCTTAGCTTCTTCCAGACCAGCTGGTCTTACTTCTGGAGTCTCTGCTAGAGGAGAAGACATTATGTCCCAGAATTCTGCAGAGCCTAGAGAAAACGTACCACCTCCGGGAGCAGGATGCAGAGGTAATTCATTAACAGACCCTCTGAGATATTAAACAGTGTCTGAGCTATTGCCTAGGAATGTTGACATTTCATTAGAACCCTGGACTATTCAAGCTACTTTTTTGCATTAGCAAAAGCTGTAACTGTTTCTTTATTTGTGAAGGACAAGAAATATGTGCCTTAATTAATCTGTTTTTTGGTTCTGCTTGCCCTGTGCCCAGTGTTAACCTTCATGTTACCTATACACTGGTGGCATTTCATTCATTTAATGATAGTTTTACTTATTTGGGCTTTTTGAGATCCCTAGCCATTTTCATAACTTAAATTATGAACACTTACATGTGTATGTCCTCAGGGGATAATAAGCAGGCTGATACAAAAATGGGATGATGTCTGTTAACATAGGTACACATCATAGCCTGTAATGGTTTTTGAATTATAAAGTTAGGGTGGGGTATGTGTAATCTTGCAGGTTGGCAGAAGTGAGATGCTGTTACACATTAATGAATCTTGGACAGAATTTGTTAGAACTTGTTGTTTGAATTAGTTAGGACAGGAAGGGGGACCATATGTAAAGGAAATGAAAGCTAAAGCTATCAAAGCCATGTTTGAAAAGTAAGACTGGATATTTGTGGGATAACAAAATTATTTTATCCAAAATTATTCTTTGTTTAATATAGCATATGTATGGGAAAGGGGAATGGGAATGCAATGTAAGTACTTAGGTGAATACAGTTTTTGATCATTTAATGTTTCTCAGTGAATGTTGCAGTTGTTGAATAATCATAGGAGGAAAATGAAGACAGTAAAAAGGGAAATCTTATGTGAAACAGATTTAAGATGGAATTCCCTGCAGCTATTAGAAAAATGTGTTTATTAAGTACCATGCCATTCCAAAGGATGTAAATGTCTTAGATGAGTGACTAAACCTTCAAAAATTAACTGAGTTTGAATTATGTCCAATTAAAAACCACTCTAAATACTGTAGAAAGTTTATCAAATTATAATTGGAATAGTATGATAATAGCTAAAATTGAGATATATTGAGAAAACTGGCTCATTACTGTTATATTAAAACAGTGAGATGAACATTGTAGTTCCTCTCAGAACCCCCTATATATTCACTCCACAGTGCAAGGATATAGCTTTTCCCCAATAAGGTCAGGCCAACATCTTAACTGTTGCTATTTATTTCAGCTTTTTTTATTTTGTTTATATGAGTTTCCAAATGCAAGATTTATTTTTAATTAGTGTTCAAATAGACATTTCTATTTATAGCAATTAGGCTATATTTTAATCATAGCTGAATACCAGTGAAATGTCAGGATTCTATAATGGGCAGTGGACAAATTTTAAGGAGGTAGGATCAAAGCTGTCACTGTAGAGTTGCCATTTGATGCCAGCAAATTTTGAGAGGGCAGGCAGGTCTGGTTTTCCCTGTCTTTCTCTAGAGATATAAAATGGATCCTGGTCTTCTCATAATTGTCAGTCTAAATGGATTCATTATTCATAAACTTTAAAGTTTTGAAAAGCTGCTACAAAATTTTCAAGTCCCCAAAGTCAAATTGGGATGGATATTCAAAGAAAGGCATAGTACTAATCTCCAGCTTTTATTTTTTCAAGGTGAAACTATCTGAGCAGACCTTTAACAAATACATAACTAGAGGATGGTACCATTATGGCTTTCAGTAGACATCAATTCATAATCACCAAGAACCCTTTTAAGGGAATGTTCACAAAGCCATAATCACATACCTGAGCAAAAGATTTTAATTTTTTTCCAAATGAGTGCCTCATTGAGATTTTTCTGGAAAATCTTATAAACCTGGAATAATACTAGGATTTTAGATGACTTAGGGTATTTCCCCAAAACCGACATTGAATTGTGTTATCCCTTTCCTCTGTAGATGTAAAAGTGTTAACATTTTTGTTGGAGAAAAGCCTGAGCCTTTTTGTCATTTGGTAAAAAGATCATTAGAACTCTGTCTTTATTTCATTGGTGCCATCATCATTCAATGATGATTGATGCTTGTTACCAAATGGATATCCATGGTCCATAGAGACAAAAACTGTTTTCAAAGGAGGTTGAGAATATGTTCCAATTGAAGGAGGATTTGAAAATGATTCTGAAAGTGTTTTACTAATCATACTATGATGTTCTTCCTTTAGGCCATTCTACAGGACAGATCAGACTAATACATACCACCACCCCCACACACACAACCCTCTCGTTTCTGAATTCTATTATAGGAATGTGTTTGTGTGTGTGTGTGTGTGTGTGTGTGTGTGTGTGTGTGTGTGTGTGTGTACAGCTTACTAGTCATCTGTGGCTGTTGATATTCTTTTCAAAATTTACTAAAAAAAAGGTTTCATTGCTAGTCCTTTTAAATTTCATTTCTCCATTTTAGAAAGCATTTTTAGTAGTTAAAGATTCTTTTGACTGACATCATATGAAAACTTTTATCATTATCATTATTACTGTGTATAAAGTCTAGTCTTGGGTTTGCTATCTCAATATAGCCCCTGCCAAATCAGTACATTTCAGTAACCTATTATTGGGATAACAATCTACATAGTGATATGTCTTCTTGAGTCTAGAATTACCACCTTCTGATTAATGTTGAATAATTTCCCAGTACTCTAAGATGTCCAATTAGCAGATATGAAATCATCTCACATACTTAAGGTGACCACTGTGATAGAATGAATGGTCCAAGCACAGAAGATTCTTGTAGCTATCCTTTTGGCCTCACTGGCACAATTCCTTTCTCAAAAAGAGTCTCAAAGACTCTTGTCTTTGGATCCAGCTAGGGCTTTCACCTTTTTCTACAGTCCAACCTTCCCTGACCATTGAACTCCCAAGTTCTGTCCTTTGAGCCCCTTGTCCTCTAGAAATTCAAGAGGTTCGCTGTACTTTCCCCTTTCCTCAGTTATGGGTACCAAAACAGGATTTTTTTAGTTGCTCTCTTTATATTTCTTTCCATTGCCCTTCCCATTATTGCCCTGTTTCTGGCCCAGTGAAGTTCCAACACCATGGTGCCTAGTAGATATTGGTTAGGAGCATAGCAGGATCAAGGTAAGTAACTGTAGCATCTCTCTTTTTTGTTTGTTTGTTTAGGTTTTTGCAAGGCAGTGAGGTTAAGTGGCTTGCCCAAGGCCACACAGCTAGGTAATATTAAGTAGCTGAGGCCATATTTGAACTCAGGTACTCCTGACTCCAGGGCCCGTGCTCTATTGACTGCACCACCTAGCCACCCCCTGTAGCATCTCTTAATAGATAATTAGTTGATAGTCTAATTTTAGATGGTAACCTTAAGAACAGAGAGTAAAGGAACTAACTGACCACAGAAGTGAGAAAGGGGAATGGAATTAAGGGACCTCTCAAAATTGTATCTGCTAAAACATCCCATGATAGAACTGTAGAGGATAGCTAAGTGACACAGTGGATAGAATGCCAGATCTGTTGTCAAGAAGAGACTTATCTTCTGAGTTCAAAAGCTAGCCTTAAACATTTACTAGCTGTGCGATCCTGGGCAAATAACTTAATCCAGTTTGCCTTGGTTTCCTATCCAGAAAATGAACTGGAGAAGGAAATGACAAACCCCCTCCAAAATCTTTGCCAAGAAAATCTCAAGTGGGTCATTGAAGAGTCAGACACAACAGCAGCAAAGATTCCATACTATGTAAACTCATTACTCTTATATTTTGCATTTTGTTTCATTTTTCCCTTTTGATCCTTAATGAAACCTTTATTTAAAAAGCCTTTTCACATATGAAGGGAAGAAAAGGTTTTCCATGCTGAGACTAAGACAGTTAAGCAGATCATAGGACCCTTAGACACCAAGAGTTGTGCCAGGAGCAACAGTGGGCGTTACAACTCTTCAGACAAATGTGGAACAGCCTGTCCAAGAGGTGGAAACTTGGCAAGACTTACAAGTACTTTTCCTTTCCTGGATGCTTATTCCCTTTCTGCATCTATTTCCTTGGGTGTTTTGATGTCTGCACGTAGAAGTGGTTTTGTTGTTATTCATGTTTGAGAGGGAGATTGGAGTGAGAATGGGGTGATTTAGGTGTCTGATGTTTGTAATAAGTAGTAGAACTTTGTCAATAAGTTTTACTGCCTTTTTTTCACTTTGTCCAATAGCAGGACATAGCATCTGTTGCTCAGACGTTTTGAGTACATAATTACAGTTCTCTCCTAGAATCATCATCATAATGACATTGTTATTATAGCATTGACTTGTCAAGTATTTACTGGTCATTAGCTTTTTGAATACTGTCCCAGCCCAGCTCAGTCATTTATTCCATCTGGAATGTACAAACCTTTACACTCCTTTTTTTTTCTTTTTTTCAGTGCATTGTGATAAGGTCAACACTGCTGTCTTTAAATAACTCATGGTTGACTTTTGGGTAGAGTGATACTATATTCCATATTAAAAAAGAGAGAGAATGAAAGCAAATTGAACAAGATATGCTAATTCACACATCCCAGGCCCTTTCAAAGATTACTAGATCACTGCTACTTCCCACAGAGAGTGAGTTTAGGGGTAGAAACTTGGATTACCTATTTTTAGTAAAAATGAACTACTAGAAAAATTCTGCTTTTATTTAATGAATCAAAAATGTTGTGACATAATGATAGTTATCTGTATATAATGATAGTTATATATAATGATAGTTATCTATCTTGATCAAACAGAACAGCAAGGTAGTAGGGGAAAAATCATTTATAGTAATAGCCTCAGTACTGGAGTTTTTGAAAAAATGACCACAGGTAGGGACAATAAAGACTTAAGAGCTATTACGCATCTATTCCTTGAAGCAAAAAAATTATTTTTCAAGATTCTTTTTCCAAATTAAAAACTTTTCCTTTTATTAATTTTGAAAATAGTTAGCTGAGTCTTAAACCTGGATGAAGTTGAGCACCACAATAATCTTAATTTTTAGTTAAGGATCCCCACGTCTGGCCAAGTACCTTGAGGTAGGCATCGAAAACTTGCTAACCCAGCATTAGGAAAAATCAGAGTCTTACCATTAACTCCTTGAAATTTGGAATTATAAAACTCATTTATCTACTTTATAATGTATAGTGGGGATTAACAAGATTTTTTGTATAGAAATATATAAATAAAATATCTTTATATAAAAAGCAAAATAGTTACAGTGATCCAGAAAAGGAGTTTTTCCAGAGAAAGAAAAGTTTATTAGTTGCTAAAGTTAGTTACCATCAGATACCATTCCTCCTTCTCCAAAAATGAGAATGTTTTGGTTGAGAGGTCCTAGTTTCAGGGATGTTTTGGAAATGAGAGAAGTGTCTACATCAAATGACTCTGCCTTACCCAATATGACCTTTGTGATGCTTTTTCTTCTACTCTGTTTGACACTTAACCATGCTGCCCTACTTTGATGACTGATCTTCCTCACTACTGGATAAGGAAATTTAAATCTCTCCCTCTTTTGAAGACAAGTAAAGCAGATAGAAATCAGAACCAAATCCCATAATTTAGCATTGGCAGCAGCAATAGCCTGGTCCATCTTTATTTCATTATAGGCTTTCCTGATCATAGAAACAAACTGACAAGAGAAATATTACTCTGACCATTTAATAAGGCATTTCCTTATTTAGAATACTATTTTATCTGAGTTACAAAGAAATATAAATGTCTTAATAATCACTAGGGCAGGCTGTTTAAACTTATTTTAAAAAACTACTTTAGCCCACAAATGACTGAACTGTCTTCATCATTTAGTGAAGGAACCAGGGTTATTTAGTAATTGCTCCTGAGATAGTTAAAATTCTTTTAATAAATAATAAATTTCATTTCATTTCTAGTACAGGAAATTCTCATTAATTTGAATTTCTTTGGCATAATTTATAATTTTAAATATAGACTGAAATGTAGTTTGGCAATAGAAAAGATTTCTAAGTATAGTGAAATTATAAAGAGCTGGGAATATTCACCCTGTTTTACAGAATCATAGAACTTAAGTGTTGAGATGAAACCTCAGACCATCTAATCCAACTCATTTCAGAATGAGAATAAAAGAAAACAAAGTTTTTGAAATCCTTTTGGAAACAAACACTTTATATACAATTTATATACAATTAATTGTAAACATCCAATTCCACTTTCATATCCAATGGATAGAGCAGTGGACTAGAAGTTGGGAAACCCCTGACTGGTTAAACAAAGCTCAGCCACAGCCTAATTAGGGCTAACAAGGCAAATCAGTCAGTCTCATTCTCCTTATCTGTAATAAAGAAAATAGCTTTATATGATCTCTCCAGTATCCCTTCCAGCTCTAAAATCCGAAGATTCTGATCTCATCTGTTTATTATTAGATTATTTCAGGATATCTAATTAGCAACATCCTAACAGTATTTATGGTTTATTACTCTATATACTTGAAAACAATAAAATTATAATAGAAATAATTATATATTCTTTACCAATTCATGCCATTCTCTCCTCCCGTTAGTTTGACTCAATGATGTTTTAATATATCTTAAAGCAAAACAAAACTAACATTAAAAAAATCACCCTTTCTCTAATTTTATGCACAACTCTTCAGTCCACATTTTTTGTAGGCTGTCAGGAAGAATCTCCCTCTGAAAGAATGTGCTAAGTAGCAAAAGGTAAATCTTTAAAGATCTTCTTTCATTATTTAGTCCTAGAATAGTGTTCTACTAATGTAGCTTTTTTCCCTGGGGTTCTTGCCTCTTACTTCTTTTTAGGAACAGTAAAAATCAGTCATTCTGTGGTGAGCCTGCCAGCAGCCAGTTCACAAACAACCCCATCCCTGCTAATTTATTCTCTGTCACTTGTTTCTAGAGCCATAGGCATGGCCTCTGAGAGAGAGACAGACAGAGACAGACGTAACCTTGAAAGATATTAAAAACAAAAACCTTTCATGTAATTAGCTTCCACCTGCTTTACATGAAAAGGAAAGGGGGTTATAGGGTGCAGTGTCAGGAAGCAAGGAAAAAGCTGTTTTAACTAGAGTAAATTTTATACATGTCTAACCCCACCAGAAGTCCAGCCTAATTTTTGTTCTTGTAAAAATATTTTCATGCTTAAAAGGTTAAAGAATCAACTTTGTGAGTCCTTCCAAAGATTAGTCAGAACTTTGAAGCATATTAGTTTGTTTCTTATTGAACTTAACTCTGGTCCAAAATTCTATAAAAACTGTATCCCAGGGGAAGCTAAGTGACACAATGGTTGGAGCACCAGCCCTGAGGTCTGGAGAACCTGAGTTCAAATCCAGCCTCAGACACTTAATAATTACCTTGGGCAAGTCACTTAACCCCACTGCCTTTTGCCCCCCCCCAAAAAAAAAACCTGCATCCCAGATCCTGTTTCAATATGAATCTGTCTGGCTCATGGTTAATTAGAAGGAAAATTCCAAAACAATCAAAATTAGACTATTTAAAAATTAGACTATATTTCAAATTTTATTTAGACTAGGACTTGGATTATGACCTGAGTGATAAGTGACTATAAGCATTTATATCCTTTTAACTACTAATTGTATCTTAGGACTAAAGAATTGCTCTACACATGGGAGTCATAGAATTCTGGGGTCATTCCTTTAAATTCACAATTTCTTTCTAATTATGGGGAACTTGGAAATGCAAAACTTACACAGTAAATTTATGTCATGGATCCCCACATTTTCCAAGTTTCAGTCTTTTATTCCCCTCCTTGTCTTGAATCTTCAGTTATTTTGGGTAATCTCATTTCTGCAAAACACGCAAAATATAATCCTCCTTAAAGTTTTCTTTTAGGAAAACTTGAAAAGAAAAAATAATTAAATGTATTTCTTTCTGCCATTCAAATCAGTACCATAAACAATGTTCAAGGGGAAGACCCTCTCCTCAGACCCTCCCCTCTCTCTCTCTCTCTCTCTCTCTCTCTAGCACTAGGGTTAAGTGACTTGCCCAAGGCCATGCAGCTAGGTAATTATTAAGTGTCTGAGGTCACTTTTGAACTCAGGTACTCCTGACTCCACGGCTGGTGTGCTATCCACTGCTTCACCTAGCTGCCCCCCATGAATGGTTTTTGTACTTCTAAGTACTACACTGAAGTAAATAGAAAATTTTTCACATTTTGAGACTTTATACAGAGTTTAGATATTGACCTGACCAGTTTTCAATAGAGGACTTTTGGAAAAGGAAGTCCCCTTGCCTAACAACAGTTCCCTGTCCCAATGGAATTTAGCCTAGCCCCTAACTTTATCCGCAACCATCTCAACAACTTAACTTGTTAAGTCTGTTCAATAATAAAGTGTAACAATGTGTTTCTATTGTCATGAGGGAAATGGTAACAAAAAGCTTTAGTTGTACTGCTTGAACTATCAGTATTATTTACTGCTATTTTGTTGTATATTAAAAATTGCTGGCACAGCTGACTTAAGCCACAACTCTCCCTATTTTAGGATTGTTGAATAATTTTCATGAGTGCAGATGGATAGAAGATTGAACAAACAAGACTCTTTGTTACCTGGGCAGGATTTGGGAAGAGAATTGTAGCAAACTGACACATGTTTGCAGTATGCCTATATGTAAGAAGCACAGGGTACCCCAGTCTTCTAGATTGGCCTAAAATCAGATTTTACAGGGGTAGAGCATAGTGGTGCTTCAAGTTAGATGGTTGCAGAAGGTTGTAGACAGGGAGAGGGGTTAGACTGGATCCAGTTGGGATAGGGAACTGTCAGATGTGGGTACTTCCTCTGCCAGTGCAGGTCGGCACCATCTTGGTGATGTAGTCTTACAGAATTAGATGCATAACTGAGAATTTAAATGGCTTACCCAAGGGTCACACAGCCAGGATGTGCCACAGGTGAGACATGAATTTATATCATTCTGGCTTCTGGATTTGCTGTCTATAACTCTGTTCTGCTCCTCACAGACATCTCTCTCAAGTGGTCAGAGAAGTATCTTTACAAATCTGACTCTCAGTATGCCTGCAGTAAATTATATAACTTAATGTTGTAGGTGAAAGTGAGTTCAAGATGGGAAAACTTCACTTCTCTTTTTTATGTATTATGATTTTTCTTTCAGAGTTTTGGAACAGAAAATATTAGTTTGGAGAAGGGAAGGAAGAAATTACTCTAATCTTCATTTTCCTCAAGAATGTCTTCCTTTTAAAAATATGTGTCTTGGGAGGACAGGAAGTCTCCAATAATAGCTCTCACATTTTTGTTTGTGGGTTATAAATTTAAGATTAAAAAAGCATATAGTACAAGTGTTATTCCCATTTTACAGATGATAATATTGAGACTAAGATTGAATCCAGGGTCCAATGGCAGATTTCTTTCCAAGTGTTCTAATCCTTAAGTGCTATGGTCTTTCTTCTACATTATGTTACCTTTCCCCTCCTGCCTTTGGCAACAACATTTAATGAAGATTTTTAAAAGATCTTCATTAAATGAACCAAGGTGGGGGGGGGGGAGGATTGAAGACATTATAATTGAAAAGAAGCACACAGGGATGGAATTTCATGTTTCTGGTGGGGCAACTAACTATTTTAAACTCATAGATCATTTATGCAGTCATATAAACTCATAGGTCATATTCCACTCCTTTCCCAATACCCTGATTTCTTCATCGGTTTCTTTGTTGCTACTTCGAGATACCACCTTGAGAAGACCCCTGTATGATGAACAATGCCCCAAACTTGAAATCAGACCTTGGGTTTGAATCCTATAAAGTTTCTTACAAGTTGTGTAACCATGAGAAAGTCAGTCAGTGAGCTTTTCCAAGTTTCAGTTTCCTCATCTGTAAAATGGGGATAGCAGTTAGAAAATACTTTTGTTTACCTTAAAGTTGAGCTGAACTTACTTTAAACGAAAAGTTAAATTCATAGCCTTCACTGTGGGAAAAAATAAACTGGTTTTTAACAGACTCATTGTGTTCTGAACTTGGGTCTATGGCTTACCAAAGTCCAAAAACTGTGTTTTCCACTAGACACAGGCATCGTGTGTGTGTGTGTGTGTGTGTGTGTGTGTGTGTGTGTGTGTGTGTGTGTACACACACACATATACATATATACATATATACACATATACACATATACACATATACATATATACACATATACACATATACACATATATATATATATATAATATATATAATATATATATATGTATATATATATATATATATAGCTGTGGTATTCTCAGCCCACCCTGACCTTTCCACTCCAAAGGTCAAGACAGACAGATAACTGGTTGTAGTTCCATCTCCTTTCCTTGACTCTTTCCTGCCCTCTGGTGGAAGTATTAATAACAGTTAAAAGAAAGAGGAAATGAAGCTAAATTGGACTGTAATTAGTGCCAGAATACTTGCAACCTAGCTACACAGGGAAAACAGTATTTTAAATTTGTCCATTGATTTCTAGATAAAGGTTGAACAAAAGAGTGTTATAATATTCCCTTACTATAGATCGTACAATATTTCTAGGTCTTTTGTTTTATTTACTATAATAAACACCTGAATGTATTTCACAGATTCCTGAAAATAGTGAGTGTTCCTTACCTTAGGATTTTCAAGAAGCTAACTTACTCTCATTTTCAACCTAATATTTGAACAGTTTCTTGAGAGGAATGAGTTGCTATTTTATTTGTGCTTATGTAAGCCGTAGTCTCTTCTATTACTTTCTATAAGAAATTTCACCATTTAAGGATGTGTAGAAGAAATGCATGTTCAAAAAAAAGTTTTGGGTTTTTTTTAAGTAGTTGTTCATTTGTTTCAAAATAGCATACTGAACTACAAATCAAGTTTAAGCTGTATCTTTAATGCCCTTTACTAGTCTGCCTAATATGGTCACAATCATAAAATTACAGAGTGTAAGGGACTTGAGAATTCATTTAGTACAACCCATACCCAAACAAGAATGCCCTCTTTTACCTATTGGACAAGTGACCATCCAGCTTTACTTGGAAAATCTGTAATGAGGCAGAACCCTCTTCCTTTTTCCATGTAGCCTTTTCTATTTTGGTAAATCTCTAATTTTTTAGGATTTGTTTCCTCAAGTCTAAATCAGATGCTATTGCCTCTTTCAGCCATAGCTCCTGGCTCTGCCCTGGGTGGGGGGGACCAACTAGAGTCATCTAAATCCATTTCCACTTGGGGTCCGTCATGTATATGAAGTTGGCACCTAATGGATCACCTGTCATTTTTAGGCTCTCCCTTCATCCAAAACTGATAAACTAAAAGTACTGACTCTGTTTAAGGGTTCCCCTACTCAGGAAACCCAGAGACTAAGAACCATAGAGATTGTAGATTTAGAGCTGGAAGGGACTTTAAAATCACCAAGTTTAACCGCCTTCATTTTACAGATGAGATAATGAGGGCACCAAGGCTAAGTAATCCTCCCAAGGTCACACAAAGAGCAAAGAATAGAATCTCTAGTCTACTCGGCTTATATCCTCCAACTCCAGAGCTACCCTCTTCTCTTCAGATGACATGATACTCCTTCTTGTCTTTCAGATAAAAACTAGCACTTCTTTCTCTTTGACAATTAAATTCTTTTACCATCTGGTTCCATGCTACCTTTCCTGGATCATTTCATCTGCTATGTGCTGATGTTTCAATCAGACTGTCCAACTGATTGCTCATAAATAACATTTCATATATGAATGTCTGTAACTTTGCTCATCATGCCTAATGAGCTTCCTCTTTGGTTTTACCTTGGTAGGATCCCACTCCTCTAAGACTCAGCCAGGTTTTAAGTTCCATTCCCTGAATGAGGACTACTCTGACCCTCCCAGTGACAAGTCCTTTCTCTGCATTCTTATTGTTTCCCAGAATAAAATGTGGAGTTCTTGAGGGCTAGGACCTATAGTCTGTTTAGTCTGTTTCCCCATTTCATAGCACAACCCATAGCAAGTAGCAAACACTTAATAAAAGTGTTTTGAATATGATTTATATTCTCCTAGTTATCTGTTATTCAAGTTAACATGCCCAATTACATCAATCAATCTTCACCATCCTTGTCATCCTTTCATTTATCAATGTTCTTCCTAAAATCTGATGCCTCAAAATAACTATAATTGTGGATGTTGATCTCCTGGGGTGGAGCACAGCACATATCTCTAGTTCTCAACAGTATGCTGTCTCTTCATTGTTTTTGTTGTAGTTGATCACCATGTCACACATATACTAGGCTTGCAAAACAAATAAAAACTCAAGTCTTTAGCAGGTGAATTGCTCTTCAGTCATACCTCCTATATTCTTGTTTAACCCACTTCTTTGTCTTGTACACAAGAAGAACATGAAAGATCATCACATGCTCTGCAAATATCTAGGCTAAGTACATCTAAATAATTCCCTGATTTACCATTCTGGTAACTCTGTCAAAAAAGGAAATGAGATTATTCTGACATGATCTATTGATAAAGCTATGGACACCTCAAAGAATTGTAGTCAAGGCTCATGGCTCATTGCTGTATAAAGATCTGATAGATCTGATAAAAAACTATTTTTTCTTCCCTTTTGAGGAATATCATTATAAAGTTTGCCCTTCTCTAGCACTGGAATCTTTCCCACTCTTCAAGGGTTTGGCTCAGTAAATGTCATCCATCAATTTTTTTTGGTTGCTAGGGTGTAGTTTTTAGGACCTGATGATTTGAATTTCTAAAGGACATAGAGGTGTTCCCCACCCCCAATCTTGGTTCTCAACTTCCTCTTACCCATTTTTGTTATGTCTTTTCAGGTACAAAGCATGTATTTATTTGCAGAGAAAAGTGAAGCAAAATAAGCTAAGCCTAGTTTCTGCTTTCTCTCAGTGATTATTTCTCATCAACTTTTCCATTCCCAGTAATGATGCTGTCCCTTCTTTGATTCTCTTCTCCCCCTTATATAACTTCTAATACACACACACACACACACACACACACACACACACACACACACACACACACATATATATTTCTTTTTGAGATAACAACTGTATAAGTATATCTTAGAAGAGACAAGTCAACAAAAGGACAATTCTAAGTAGCTGAGCTTGAAAAAGATAACACTCTTTAGTCATCAAAACATTTCTTCTTTTTATTCCAGAGTTGTTTCTCTGCCATTTAGTTCTTTGTGCATAAATGTGTATATTATATAGATAGATATATAGATATATTCATGGCACACTGGGATTTGGGGGGCTAAAGGACAGAAAAATACCACTAAGAATGGGAACTAAAAATAGATCAGTTATTTGCTCAGACCATACAAAAGAGTCAAAGATCATTGGCATTCATTCCCCTTTTGTGGTCTGGCCCATGCAAGTTTGAGGTGGTGTGGATATCCCACCTTATTTTCTGGACAAAATATTTTTCTTACATTTCATTGTGTATGTGCTTGCTACCTGAGGGCAATAAAGGGAAGAAAAATATATTGCTATAAAGACCTTGACCTTGATTTTGTAAAAAAAAAAAATACATAAAGCCCCACTATGTTTGTGTGTGTGTGTGTGTGTGTGATGTTATTTGTATAGCTAAGACTATGTCAGGAGGAATGTAGAATTTAAAACACACGTTATGAAGAAAACTTCAGCAACCTGAAGCAACTTTTTCTGATAACTACAGCTTTGAGACTTTACTGATGTTTGTGTTGGTAGGTACAACTATTTTAATATAATTACTAAGAAAAACATTTTTATGGAGACGTACTAAAAATAACATTTTCAAAGCTGTTATGAACTGCTTGGTCTGCATTTTATTCCACTAAGTTTTGAACTGCAAAGATCTGCTTTTTCCTGGTCCAACTAGCTTTACCCACATGCTGGTCAAACATGATACCCTCTCTGAGTACAGTAATCTCTCAAAGCACCACAGTGCATAAATTGGCTAGAAGCCACTAGCCATAGCTAATCCTTTCTCCATTGCCTTCATAATAATATAACTTTTTTCTTGGTGATGCATTGAGTAGATTAAATCTTCTTTGAATCCCAGTGATCTAAATTTTGACACCTTTGAGTTTTATTACAAGATTTTTATTCTTTAGTAGAATGTTAGGCAAACCATTTATATAGCAAGGAAAAATGCTGAATTGAGAAAAATAAAAGGGAACATCTGGTACTCTATCCATTGATCGGTGTTGTTCTTGTATTAAATTTCTAGCTTGGTCATCTTTTTTCCCCTGAGAGTTTGAAGAGGGCTTAACCTCTAAGTACGGCAAAGAGGTTCAGGCTCCATTAACCCTATTTAGATCTTGGCCTTTCTCTTGAGGTCATCTAATATTGCTTGGGGGAAAGGCATTCAAGATTAATTTCTTTTCCCAGTTTCATCCAGAAATACCTAATATCGTTTTAGCATTTGGTAAATAGAGTAGCGTAATAGCAGTGTAATAGAATGAATATCAATAGATTGAACATGTCTTTCTTTGAAAAAAGCTAGGTCTAGCATGCCTTCTTCCTACCCTTCATTGCACTGGCTTCCCCCCATCCCCAGCCAACCAGTCTCAGATAGATCCCCTTGTCTTTGCAATACAACTCTGCAATCAAAAATGTGACTGTTGTAATTCGTCTACCAATACTCCTATAGATAACATGTGAGACCCAAAAGGAAGTCCTTTTCTCACTGTTTTGAGTCCTACCAACCAGAGTGGCATAGCTGTTATGTGTATTGCTCCCTTGCTGGGCTGAGTTACATAGATGGCTCAGCTGCACTTTGGACAGAACTTGACTGCTTGCCCCTGGTTCTGGTTGCCAGTGAGTCCTCTCTGATGGCTCTTAGGACATTTCAGAGCACTTCTCCTAAAATCATGAAAGAAGAAGCAGCACAATCAGAGTTGTTAAAGGAGATGTTGTAGCAGGCAAGGAGGCAGCTTCTCCCACCCAGCATCTCCCACTGATATTTCATTACTTAAAAATCACCAGGCAAGAAAACCATTTACTCGAAACTTTTATATGAATCGTTACTTCCAGCCAGTCAAAATGCTTTTTGTCACCATCCAATAAATTAACAGTAATTAATGGCCAGATAGATATACTTGCACTGATATGATGGTGTAAGATATCTTTCAGAAGCAGGATCATAAAGCTTGCCTATAGATAGGAATCAGGTAGGGCATTTTGTATGTGCTCAGCCCTCCCCCAATTATGCTATTGTATCTCTAGTCAGCTCCTTAGCCACATTTCTTCCTATTCCTAGCCAGAGTTGGGACTACAACACTATCTTCTGATTCCCAAGATACGCACAGAATTCTGGTCTTGTAGTCACTAAGACTTGGGTTCAGATCCTGATGCTGAAACTCAACAATAAGGGCAGCTAGGTGGTGCGGTGGCTAGAGCCAATGGCCCTAGAACCAGAAGGACCTGAGTTCAAATTGAGCCTTAGACATTTCATTATAACCTAGCTGTGACATCTTGGGCAAGTCACTTAAACCCCATCACCTAAAATAATTTTTTTTAAATGCTTAAAAAGAAACTAACAATATGACCAAGAACTGATCGCTTAATCTTTCCTTCATTTATAAAATGGGAATAATTATTCCTGTAATATTAAGAATTTAGGAGTTGTGATAATACTCAAATGAGATTATGTAAAGTGTTTTTAGCAAGTATTGAAGTGCTTTGCAAATCTTAGCAAAATTTATTTGGGGTATGCTACCACTTTTTCAAGAAGTTTCAAGTAGGTATTCCTGTCCACATCCAAACAACAAGATCTGGTCAGGTCACCCCAATTCAGTTATATGACACATTGCTTCCCTCTTCTCTAAGAATGACTGGTACTAACTTGTGGCAAGTTACAACATCATACCCTCCTGTTGACAAATAATTAAAAGCTAGTGATTTATCATTCAAGGATTATATTATTAAGAACGTTCTTATGATTTCTCTCTCATCACACTCAGTTTAGATCAATGTACAACATGGAAACTAAGTAAAGACTGACAGATTGCTTTCTGGGGGGGTGAGGGGAGGGAAGTAAGATGGGGGGAATTGTAAAACTCAAAAACTCAAAGTCTTTAATAAACAAAAGAATGTTCTTAATATTTATTTGGTGATGATTTGAAGTAATTGTTAATCACTGCCATTATATCCTTGGTAAAAGATTTGGCTATGAATTATTTTCAGAAAGCATGAATGCATTTAACACATGTTATTCAAGGATAATAGGGATGAATATATCAAAATATATTCTTTGGGCTCAAAATAAATAGACTCAAATAATCATATGAGGTAGTCCATTTTTTGGTAGGGAAGATTATTTTTCTCCCTTTCTAGAAGGTAATATAGTACTGAAAAGTTTTTCTTCTTTGATCATTTGAGTCTTCTCTCTGGTTCACATAAAGTCTGCTTAAGTAGATTTGCTTTTAGCATCCATCACATCAGTGTTTCCACTTAGCATTGCTTATTCATGAGTATTGTGCCCTAGGTTTAGGTTTTAGACCATTAGGCTTAGGTTGGCTGCATGCATATGTTTTCACAAAGACCCTCAGTGGAGTTCTAAATCAAAAGTAAGCTTTAGATTTTAAAATTAAATTTTTATTCATTATCATAGGATCATGGAAGAAACTTTCTGAGACCTTTCAGTCCCACCCCCTCATTTTATAAATGAGGAAACTGAGACCCAGGTAGGTTAAATGATTTGCCTAAGATCACACAGCATGTGTCAGCATGTAATTGTCACAATACCTCCTCACTGTTCAGATGATGGTTTTCCCAAATTGCTTTTGCAATAAGTTGTTTAACTTTGTTATAAGCCATATTAGCTTTGTAAAAAAAATAGATGGCAATTGCTCTCATTGTCAGTAATCTATTTAGTAGATTGAAAACAAAAGTTTCAGGGGCGGCTAGATGGTGCAATGGATAGAGCTCTGACCCTGGAGTCAGGAGTACCTGAGTTCAAATCTGGTCTCAGACACTTAATAATTACCTAGCTGTGTGGCCTTGGGCAAAGCCACTTAACCCCATTTGCCTTGCAAAAAAAAAACAACTAAAAATTAAAAAAAAATGTTTCAGTGAGATTTGTTTAATGATTAATAATAATAATAATAATATTAATAACCAACTTCCATTTTTTTGCATTTAAGACTCAAGGAAATTTGAGTCGTAAAGAAGATAACAGATGTTCAAGTTTATGACAGCTAATTGAATATAGGAGTTGCAGTTAAACAAGTCCAGGTACAGTGTCCTTTCCCTATCATGATACCTAATCAAAAAAAAAGATGCAGCATTATGCAAAACAGATAAAGTGTATCCACTGACTCTCTTCTAATAATTTTTAAATTTTTAAATATTTTAAAATTAATTTCAAAAATTATAAACTTATAATATTTGAGAGCACTATCGAATTAGGAAGATGAATATATGAATTCAATTCAACATTAATTATCTACTTTATGTGTTTAAAACAATGGATGTTTTTATTGAGTTCATATGATAAAGGTACTTTTATTATTTTTTACATTTTCTTTTTATTAACTAGACAAACTTATACATAAAAAAATCTCCAAAATAAAAGATTCTTCATGAAACTGAATTTCTATTATCTACAGTTTGGGCTTTTTAAAGTGTATATTAAATTTAAAACCAGTCCAAAAATCATTCTTCTTGTCAAAAACAAAAACTCCATCTTTTCTTATCATTGTTCCAGTCACAAAGGACAGTGATTCTATCCTTTTCTTTGATCCTCTTCTTTTCTTCCAATATGGCTTTAAAACAAGGATTTTTTTGTTGCCTTGAACTTTCTTTGCCTCTCTCAGAGAATTCTGAGATTTGGCCATCCTGAACCTATTCTATTTATCATGATTTTTACTTCTCTAATTATTTTGTTTCTCTTACATTTGCTTCTGCCTCTGTGCATTTTTATTTCTTCTTCTCAATTTATTTTATTCTAACTAAATTTATAATAACATCTACATGTGTAAGATAAACATTGCAAAATGGTTAACTACTCTCAACATATAATTCCAATATCATCCCTTTTTAACTGAAATAATATAATCTAAATTTGAAAATAGATTATGACCATGTAATTTTAAATTTTAGTAACCAAAAAAATCCTTTAAGGGATTTGAAATTCAGCATATTGTGAGGTATTTAAATTTCTTTTCTTCCTCTCAGATGGCTTTTAATATGGGAAAGAGTTCACAAAGATTATTTGGCTTATAATTTCTCTCTCTCCTCCTGTTAACCATCTAAGAAGTAGACTAGTTTTGCTGCCTATGATATTTTGAAGAGCTGAACCAATGAGCAGACACTTGCCTTTTAAAAATCAAAATTGGTCAATAAGTTGTACATCCATATTGAGTTTTTCCTTTTTTTTCAATAGAATTGTTTTTCTCTCTGCCTTCAGAATTTTATTCATAATAACTTCCCATCCCTCCAAGACACACTTTTTCTATAGAATTTCATTCCTTGGAATCCTGTATAACCTTTCTCTGAACTCTGAAATCTGCTTACTCTAAATGTGAGATATAAGTCAGACTACAACAAGCTTTCTTCCATTTCTCTGTCACAGATTCTAAGATGAAGCAGTCAGTGCATACCCTTTAAGTTCTAATGTTTCATCCCGTCAACCCTCTTTATTTTCCCTTCCACTCCTTTCCTTTCATCAACTCCATAATAAAAATTCTCCCTTTATTTTTGAAGGATATAATTATCATTAAAATAAGTCTAGAAATTATTGATTGTCTTGCTTTTAGCGGCAGCTGTCTGGATACATTAGGCTCTTGCCTCTATTCTAGTCTTATGATCTATTATCCAAATTCCTCATCAGTTTTCTTCTCAAAAATCTCCCACCTACCTACCCTGAAATCTCAATGATATCTTTGGGTCAGATCTGTCTCCTTGTATTCTGTTCTCTCACTTTATTTTGCTCTTCTTTTGTACACTTGTGTATATACAGCTGAAGCTTTGTGTTTATTAACTTCTTTTTTTATATATTGTAGACTTAATGGGTAGTCACTATCCTATGGGGATAATGTGGGAGATCTTTGTGGAAGATCTAGCTTAGTGATAGTTTTTCCTCTCTTTCCACTCATTTCTTTTCAATTAAAAGTCCTTTTAATTAGATTTGTGAGTGAGTAAATGAAGTTTCATGCACGTCAAGAAAATTGAACTTCTACAGGATATGAATTTGTATTGCTGAATTCTAAGCCATGCTTCTTGTTTCCATAACACAGAATTTTAATTGGGGATTTAGTATTATTTGATGGAATTTACATTTAATACAAGCATCGAACAGAAAAGCAGGATATTTCCTCTTATCTTATAAAGTGTCCTGAAACAGTCAAAACAAAATTAATTTCAGTTCATCTTAAGTTTTAAAATGTCTTTTAACTCTTTGAAAAGACACCTGGCAGGGAAGGGTAGGGTCATGAAATTCAACAAATTATTAAAGCTGCAATTCTCAATAGATTAGGAATGCTGGTACTGTATTCACAATGTTGGCTTTTTATTATAAACAGTCCATATGTAATTATTGCCCTGAATGCTATGTACTTAACTAGGGAATCTTGTTTGCTTTGTACCTCCTTTACAAATGACTTAGGACTTTAATGCAGGCCCCTTTCAACAACAGCAAATTAACTTTAAAGCAAAATTAAATCTTATCTGAGGACACAAATTGTAAAAAGCAGGTTTACTCATTTTGATGATAGAATTATTACTTCCATAAGCCTGAGCTTTAATTTTCAGCTTAACATATATTTTAAATGGTACTCTTAATGAGGTATAATAATCTTCCCAGATCAATTCTCCTGGTATTTGTTTTCTCTTCTTTGTAGCATTGAAAAATCAAAAGTCCTAGAAGAAGAGGAAAGTATATATACCATTTATAACTATCTAGAATGAATACATAGCTTTCCTTCAGAAAACTTTACCAGTTCACTGTGCAATATGATTAGAAATGAAAGATCATTTGTGCCTGAGACACTCTTCCTGATATAATTAGAAGAAACTGACTGAACATTTGGGGGTGGGGGAAGAGTTCTGAATTGGGAAGAAATATTATTCAGTTTCTAAATACATAGAGATCTTTAGCAGATTAAGGATCAATGGATTTGAGGAACTTTGAACTATGGTGTTAATTTCTCTCTCTGGAGGGCATTATAGTTCCACAATTCTAGCTGGATGCAGTTTAGAAACCATTAATGAAGGGCAGGTTGTCTTTATTATCTTGGAGCTAGAAATTTATTGTATATTTGAACTCTACTAATGATGTGATAGCTACAAAAAAAAAATGCTACAATAGCTCCAGAGAACATTTCCTTTGTTATTATGTCTAATCTCTCTTTACCTTATGAGCCTGAAGGGATATCAACTTGGCCTGTGAGGATTTCATTTATTTTATAGGATGTAATGATCTTATAAGACTTGAGGAGGTTAGCTTATAGAGGAATGAACACGCTATTATTGGTAACAATCTTATTATAGGGATTTTTAGTTACATAGGTTCCAGGGTATATTGAAAATTGAAGTTTGCATTGAAAAGGTCACTTCATGAGCAGAAACAAGAGAACATTGTTCACAGTAACAGCTCCTCAGATCAAGACAGTAATTTGAGACAAATCCATAGAACCAGTGTTGAAAAATATTACCTACTTGCAGAGAAAGAACGGGTGAATTCTGAATGCAAATTAAAGTATACTTTTTTGGGGGATATATGTGTGTTTTCTTTTGCAACATAACTATGTTTTGCATGACTTAAATCTATAATCCATATCATTTTGCTTGCCTTCTCAAGAGGTGAAGGGAGAAATAGAGAAAAAAATTAGACCTCAAAATTTTTAAATGATTATTAAAAATATTAATGTAATTGGGAAATATTTAGCAAAATAAAATTCATTATTTTTTTAGGTTTTTGCAAGGCAAATGGGCTTAAGTGGCTTGCCCAAGACCACACAGCTAGGTAATTATTAAATGTCTGAGACTGGATTTGAATCTAGGTACTCCTGACTCCAGGGCCGGTGCTTTATCCACTAAGCCACCTAGCTGCCCCTAAAATACATATTTTTTAAGGAAGAAAAAGTAATTTTGTCCTACTCTAATACAGCTGATTTTAAAGTATATCTCTTCCTTTTATTGAGATATTAACCCTTATATATTTTTGTTTAAATTGCTCCATGTAAGGAACTCCTTCCACTAAGGCAGATCACTCAATGAGTAGATATTTAATTAAGATTCTATTTTATGAATACTCAAAGACAAAAATGAAATCCCTATCCACATGGAGCTTGAATTTCACTGGGGGAGAAAATATGTTAATAAATA
Organism: Macrotis lagotis; assembly: GCF_037893015.1. Classification (NCBI taxonomy): domain Eukaryota; kingdom Metazoa; phylum Chordata; class Mammalia; order Peramelemorphia; family Peramelidae; genus Macrotis; species Macrotis lagotis. Next base: position 174,181,351 of record NC_133666.1, read on the forward strand.
AGTTACACAAAAGCAAATGTCAAGAAACGAAGGGAGAAGAAACTAGCAGCAAGGAAAAGCTTTTGAAAGCTTAAGATCAAGACAGTGACCAGTCATGACTTCAGAAAATGCTGAAACATGTCTTTCACCTCTTAGCAGAGAGATTATGGACTAGAGGTGTAGAATGAGGCAAAATGTACACATTTGTTTTATGAAACTCTGCTTACTTCTTTAAAATGGGGATAATGCCAGCCTTCTAGTGTTGTTGAGAGGATAATATGAGATAATGGTTGTAAAGCTCTTTGCTATACCAAATGTTAGCTATTACTACTACTACTACTACTACTACTACTACTACTACTACTACTACTATTACTACTACTACTACTAATAATAATAATATTTATTTATTTATAAGGAAGGCGTTTATTTGTAGTTGGAAAGAGTTGAAGGTGAGAAAATTGGTAGGTAGGTAGTAATAGAGATGCCAAAACACAAAAGGAAAAAAGTTGACCAATAGAGCACCATTTGAACATATTTTTAAAATAATATTATATTTTTCCCATTACATGTAAGGACAAATTTTTTGTTTTTGCAAGGTAATGAGGTTAAGTGACTTTCCCAAGGTCACGTAGCTAGATAATTATTAAGTGTCTGAGGTTATATTTGAACTCAGGTCCTCCTGACTCCAGGGCTGGTGCTCTATCCACTGCACCACCTAGCTGCCCACAAGGACAATTTTTAACATTAATTTTTTAAAAATTGAGTTCCACATTTTCTATTTTCCTCCCTTACCCTCCCCCATCCCTGAGACAACAAGCCATTTGATATAGATTATACTGGTGAACTTTTTTTTAAATATTCATTTATTTTCACATTGCTATAGTAAGCTTGTTGTGAAAGTAAACATGAACCCCACTCTCCCAAAAAATATAGAGAAACCTCAAGAGAAGAAAAGTGTACTTCAGTTTATATTCAGATACCATTGGCTCATCCTGTTGCACTTTTTTAAAAAAGAAGAAAGAAGAAAATTCAGATGGGAGCACACACAAGCAAAACAGTTTTGCTGTTGCTTTGATAAATTTGATATAAGGATAAGAGATAAGAACTCAAATCAAAACAGATTGACCCCTGAATTTTAGAAAGTTACCTAGAATACTAGTGTCAAGAAAATGGAAGAAGGTTCTACTAATCCATATATAAAGCTGTTAAATTGAGCTTGGTTTTAAAATGTAATTTTAAATAAATGTATTTTTATATATTTATATATTTTGTTAAGTAGTTTCCCAATTATATTTTAATCTCATTCTGACCATATTGGAGAGCGTTTGACACAACTGACCAAGAAGGCACCAAAAGATTAAGTGCCTTGTTCAAGGTCACAGAGCCAGTCAGAAGAAGAACTTGAGGCACCTAGGTGGCACAGTAAAGCACTGACCCTGAAGTCAGGAGGATCTGAGTTCAGATCTAGCCTCAGACACTTAATTACCTGTATGAGCTTGGGCAAGTCATTTAACTACATTGCCTTGCAAAAAAAATAGAACTTGAACTCAAGTTTCCCAAATGATGTGAGATAAGGAGAGGGTTTTGGTGAATTAGGAGTTGAAATCCTCACCTGAGAGTATAGGAGGAGTGGGAGAAGGTACTGTGGGACATTTGAAGAGAAACTTAGAACAACCCTTATAGAAAGTTGAGTACCAAATTTGGAGATAAGTAGAATTTCCTCACCGCTGTGAATGCTTAATTAATTTTAGATCTTACAAATGTGTAGGTGATGCAGTCAGAATAGTTTTCTGATTTCCTCCAGAGATATCCTCCAGGATATATGAATAGAAGAAACTAAGGAAGCAAATGGTAAGAATAATTCAGAGTTTGAGGTAAGGCAAGGAATGATCAGTGATAATACAGGAGGGCAAGGGATTGAGAAGTAGAAGCTAGTTTTACCTTGAACCTATTTACCAAGAAGTTTGGTTAGGAAAGAGATGAGCAAATAGCTAATGCAGCAGGGGATAGCCTAGGATAGAATGAGGAATGGAAGAATGAAGTTCACAGGTGGAAGAGCAAGGTTAGGGATCAATAGGACATACAAAAAGATGTAACAAGAAAGTTGTATCCAACTCTTTGTGATCCTATTTGAGGTTTTCTTGGAAAAGATACTAGAGTTGTTTACCATTTCCCTCCCCAGTTTATTCTACAGATGAGGAAACTGAAATAGATGGGATTAAAGTGACTTGCCCAGAGTCCCATAGCTAAGTGTCTGAGGCCAGATTTGAGCTCAAGAAAATGAATCTTCCTGATTTCAAAACCAGCACTTTTTCCACTACAATACTTCTCTGCCCAATAAAAGATTATGATCAGATAAAAGAATTTTGGAATTCAAGAAAGTAGAACAACTGTAGGTAAAGGCCAGAAATCAAGAGTATGCCCGTCTCAGTAGCTGAGGTAGGATAGATGAGTAGATCATGGAAACTGAGTAGATTGAGCAGGTAGGATATTTCAGGAAGCATTAATATGTATAGTCAGCAAGTCAACAAGAGTTTATTAAGTGCCTAGTATAAGTTAAGTACTGGGGTTACAAAGAAATTCCAAAAAAGAATCTTTCAGTCTAATGAGGAAAGCAAAATCTCAAAAATTATTACTACAAGATGCCTACAGGATAACTTGGAGGCAATCTCAGAAGGAAGGTTCTTAGATTAAGGAGGACCAAGAAAGGCTACTTGCATAAGTCAGGATTTTAGCTGAGACTTAAGGAAAACTAGGTGGTGGAAACAAATTTATTGGGCATTCCATATATGTAGGACAGCGAGTGTCCCACTTGCAGGGAGTCAGGAGATGTAACATCTTGCCCAAGGAACATGGAGGGGGCTGTGCTACCACATAATTGTATCCCTAGTTGAGGACAAAAGTTGGTGAAGAGAGAAGGAACCAGAAATGTTTGATCTGAAGCTCAATCAATTAAATATTGATTTCATTGTTAAAGAATGACTACCAGACTCTAGATTAGGTGGCAAGTTTGGATAATGTTAATCTTAAAAGAAAGAATGCTGAATGATGGTGGCAAGAGAAAGGGGTGGGGAGGAGAGAGGGAGAGAGAGCTGAAAGTGGCAAAGGGATATTTTCACTTCTCCATTATAAATCAGAAAAAAGCATAGCCAATCCAAGGAAATAAAACAGTGTCATCAGGAGAGAGGTGGAGCTCCATTGCAAAAGATGGAACCAGTAAGAAAGAAAAGTTTTATTTAAAAAGAAAAAAGTTTATTATTTGTGTAATAGGCATTCTAGAGGGCACAGGGCAAGGGGCAGGCAGATCTGGAATGATATATTGCTGGGATTGGAAGTAGGGTTGGAATAAATGGAAATAAGGGTGGGTGCTTTGTTCTTGTGCTGGGACATGCAAGCTTTTAGAGGGGACCCTTTGAGATACCTTCACATTTTTTTTTCCCCTTCAGGGCCCAAACTGGATCATTAGAATTTAACAGCATTCAGTTTGTTGTTGTTCTTTCCAATTACATTATTGTCGTCTTTGTATGTATTATCCTCCTGGTTCTATCTGCTCATTTTTTTTACATCAGTCAATATAAGTCTTTCCATGATTCTTTTTATTCATCATATTCATTGTTTCTTAGAGCATGGTAGTATTTCTCTACATTCTTGTAACATAGCCTGTTTGATTAGTCCCTATTTGATGGTTATCAACATTCTTTACAGTTATTTGAAAAGTGTTGCTATGAATCTTTTGGGGCTATTAAAAGATTTTGTGGGTCTTTTTTAATCATTGACCTTTCTTAGAGTATATCTAGGAATCTTTGAGTCACTTAAAACACAGCCACACACACTAAATATATTCTTTTCTGAATTAGCTCTCCTTTCCAGAGCATTCTTACATCCCTTGAGCCCAACCCTGTTCCCCTCTTACTATTGAGAAGACTTTGCTCTACATTAGTTTATCAGTAAATTCTTTTCATTCCAGAATTGGTTCTTTATCACCCTCTACAGAAATTCCTGGTTGGTTATTTTTAACTTCAAGACTTCTATCAGACTTCAAGACTTTTAACTTCTATTCCCCTCCTTTTTTCTGTTTTTTTATCTCAGTTTGCTTCTGAACTAATATGTTTACCACCTACTTCCTCTCACTTTATAATGTTTTCTCATAGTAATGGTGAAGTATCACTAGAACAAAATGGACTGGCATCACCCTTCTCACTGGGCTTCATTGATGTTAATGAAAAGTTTCTGTGCCATCCAGTCCTTCCTTTGTGTTTTTCTTTAAAAAATTTCTAACTGGCACCCAAGAACTTTATGTACTTTTTTGTAGACCATCACTGGCTAGTTATCTTGGAAGAAACCACCCACCATCTTGAGACCATCTTGCTGTCTGGAATGGAGTGCCTTCTGTCTGTTTGAACTGTTTACTCTGCTTGAAATCCCATTTCCTTTGAAAATTTTCTCCTCTTTGAAGCATAAAAAGCCTGTCAACTTCTAGTACTACAGACTATGCTGAGTTGAATTAGTAGACTTCTAATAATTGAATCAGAGGAGTGATAGTATATATATAACAAAAAGTGCTTCCTGTAAGGATACTGTGGTCCTCACATTGACTGTCTTTATAAGCAAGTCCCTCTCTGGACCACTCAGCTTTATTATCTGTAAAATGAAGGACTTAAGACTAAAGGCTTTTTATGAGGTACCTTTGAGTTTTAAAATTCTGTGGGTCCAAGTAGGTCCCACACCTCTTACCCCAGATAATCAGCTTGGACCCTGATGGTAATTATATGAACTGCTAGTCACATAGCGCAGTTTGTTTCTTGCTTATTCTTACAATGTCAGGCTGAACTGCTAGGTACTCTTAAAGACCTTTTCCAGCTTTCTGCTTACCCTTGTGTAATCTTCGGTAATTCATTCTTACATTCCTAGCATGCCATACCTGTTAACACTTGTGTATAGCATGGAAGGACTAGTTGTCAACTTACTTATATTGATATCTTAAAGCTTTTCCACATTGTATATAAAAATACATATTTGAATAGTCACATCAGTGTTATCTCTCTTGGCTTATGTCATCTTCCACTTGTGTGCTTTAACTTGTCTTGTTCAGCCTGAAGCTTAGCACTGTGCATTACATGTTAGTGCAGATATAGAGTTCCCTGATGTTATTACACTAACCATTCATTTCTTAGAGATTTTGTCTAAATCTTTTTGGTGAAATGGATCCTTTGGCAATCTGAAAAAGTTTTGGGGTTCCATCATAGAATATTATTTTTAAATATATATATATATATATCATGATATATAGAGTTACAAAGGAAATCAATTATATTAAAATAGTTATATATCTACATATGATTTTAAATACATATATATGTGTGTGTATATATATATACATATATATGTGTGTATATATATATATATATATATATATATATTTCTAAGTTCACATACCTCAGGATAAATTCCTGGTGAAAATTCAGGCAATTTCTCATTATCTGATATCTAAGAATTCCTATGCTATGAAACCTGTCTAGGTTGAGAGTTGGGGGTCTCAAGGTTAGGAATATGTGGACTTGGAGCACTTCTGGTAATAGAGCAAGGAAGCTCTATTAAAGTGAGTCCTTGTGCTGCCTGTGTACTGCTTCCTCAAGAAGCTGTGGGCTTTAAGAAACTATGCTGGGGTGGGCTTGGTGGGTGAAGGGGAGTGAAGAAGTAGTCCTTGGAGCTTAATTTTTTTGCTTTTCCTCCCCCAGGATTGGCTCAGCCTGTCCTAGTGGCTGTGAGAAATTAAACCACAATCCTAAAGCAGTTGCCTGGATTATTTGAGGTTTTACATTCCCTTCCATTTGCATGAATCACAGATGTAATCCAATTAGATTTATAGCATTTGATTCTTAATGGGGGCAGTAGAGACAGGTAGTGTGGAATGACTTTTTTCCTGCTTCACACCTCTGTTCTTCCCATCCCAAACATTCCTTTATTAAACGATTAAGACAAATGTTGTTACTTTTTTTCTTTTAAAATATATTACAAACCTAATAATTATCAACATAAGGCAATTCAAATAAATATGCCCAACAAAGTACAAATTATTAGCTAAATCCTAGGTTTTTTAAAGTATGGAACAAAGTATAGATGGGGTGGTCCCTGGAAAAATGTGCACTCCTCCCCCCTATTCCTTGATAGAATTACAGGAGATTTTCTGTCAAGTGGCAGATAACAGAGGCAATATGATGTAAGATGATGCTTCTTTCAGACTTTGAGTTTCTCTTTACACCTTGTAATAGGTAGGGGGCAGCTGGTGGTGCAGTGGGTTAGGCCTAGAATCAAAAAATTCCAAGCTTAAATTACTAGCTGTATGACCCTGGGCAAGTCACTTAATCTCTGCCTGCCTCAGTTTCCTCTCCTGTAAAATGGTGATAATGGAATCTACCATTGAGGATCAAAAGAAGTAATATTTGTAAAGTATTTGTCACAATATCTGGCACATAGCAAACATTTAATAAATGTTGGTATTGATAAAGTATTGACCATTGGATGAAAGCAATTAACAGTTGACTGAGAACAGCCTAGATTAAAAAATTAGCTAGTTCATTTCTGGCACAGTCAAGAAGGTAGTCATGCATTTAGGAAGAGCCTAACCCTTGAAGAAATCATCCTGAGTTTGTTCATCTTTTTTTTTCTTTGTGCTTTTTGAGAAATACAGTGAGAAGGGTGCAGAGGGCATTTCTCTCTCACATACTCAGGCCATGCTCCCCCCCCAACCTGATCAGCAGTCATGCCTTGAAACGGGGCCTCCAACAGCATCCAGGGTGATTAGAATACAGCTGCCAAGTCAAGAAATTGTGAGTTCTGGGATTGTCACCAAGATCTCACTTAGGGAATGGAAGGCCCCATGGCCAAGACTCCTGCTGCTCAAAGGAAGAAGCCTCTGGTTCTTTCCACAAATGCATAGCAGTACCATGCACTGGGATATCACTAAGCTTGGAGCTGGAGAGATAGGGGTGGCTTGGGCCAAGCAATGAAGCTCAGTAGGTAGAGCAAGGTGGTTGGGAGCAGTGTGAGGAAAACATCAGGGACTGCCACATTGAAAGCAGGTGTTGCCTTTTCCACTACTCCCACTGACTTTTGATACTGTAAATACTGTGAAGCTATGACCTTGCAGTCCCTGCTGGACTCCACTGGTGACTGCCCATAGGTTACTTTGTTGGTTACAATCTCATTTCTTGATTGGAAGCCTCTGGCTGAGAGCTCAATTGTCATCCTGCTACTACATACTTTTGGAAAGACTCAGTGCACACTTCAGGACTAACAGGAGTCTCAGCTTTCAAGTCTGTCATCTGATCACCAACAAGATCTTGGTTTCAGGTGATGTAAATCTGCTATCTACCCCTCACGGGGAAAAAAATGAAATGGTCCTTATTCCATAGTGAGGTCTTTTCTTGACTATCAAATTAGTTTCCAAGTTTTGTTCATTCTAACTGCACAATATCATCAGTAACCTCTTTATTTATTCAGTCTCTATCCTCTTTCAGAGGTCCATCATCCACCTATCACTTAGACTACTGCAGTAGCTTAATTGGTCTTCTTGCTGCCACACTCTGTTTTTTTGATCCTAAAACAAAGATCTGTCTCCTTCTCCTCTTCCTTCTTCTTTTCTTCATCCTTCTGCCTCCAGAATAAAACTCAAAAACAGTCAGCCTGGCTTTTAAAACGGTCTACAATTATCTCTTACCTGTTTTTTTTTCTATCTTTATTTAAGGATTTTCTCCCCTTTGCACAGTTTTTATACACTCAAAGCATCCTCTTGGCTTTTTTGACCACATGTGATATTTCATCTCCCATGTCTGTTTCTTTGTGTTTGCATGTGGGATCTGCTTCCTCTTGTTCACCTCTGCCCTTGTCGTCTTCTATTTGAATTCAGCTCGCCTGCCACCTCCTAGGGAGGGCTTCAGCCTCACTCCCACCTTCCTTCCCCTCAGCATTTGCTTCTTTCTGAACTTTTTATTCATTTACTAGAGTACATGGAGAAACCTGTTAGTTTAATAAGCCTCTCAAGGACAAGAACTGTTCTCAGTTTTATCTCTTTATCCCCAACTTGTATCATAGTGTCTTGTGCATAATGTTAATATAATAATATAGTTAATTAACTTAATTGTTTTGTGATATATTGGAATTAGTTTACTCTTTTTAAGTGATTAACATTCTCTATTTTCTTCATTGTAAATTCTCTTTCTGTCCTTTGTCCTTAGTCTTGCATTTAGATGGGTTATTAGTTACTTCAGATATTACTTCTCAATCTGCTTCTTTTCTTTTAATTTTAGAAATTATATTTCTTATACAAAATCATTTTATCTTTATATGCCACTACTAATAATAGTTAACATTTATGTAATACTTTCTGGTTTGCAAGGTATTATACAAACTTGAGCCTTACATAACTACTTTTACTCTTCATTTTCTAGATGAGGAAACTGAGTTACCTTCTTCTTAATCACAGAGACAAGATTTGGACTAAATTCTTCCTCACTCCAGTTGTCACTCTTAGTGTTTCCAGTTGTGTTGTTGGTGGGGGTGTTTTTTTTAAATAAATTCTTTCAAATGAGATTTTTCTTGTTGTTAAACTTAGAAAGGATTCTTAATTTCTTCCAGATAAAATAATACTTCCATGAAATTTAAATATTTTATGAACTTTTCATTAAATATGCAATTTTTACTCTTTAGAACGCTTCAGAAATGAAATACCACTTAAATTCATAGTGTCATGGATCTAGAGCTAGAAGGCATTTTAGAAACTATCTTGTCCAACCTCTTCATTTTACAAATGAGTGACCTGAAGCAGAGAGACATTCAGTGACTAGTGGGAGTACAGTATCAGGAGTTTTACCTTCTCTACTAATATTAGTCTGTTGGCCCAGATCACAGCAATAAAAGGAAATAAATGGTGTCAAATAATGCATTTATTTTGCTATGATATTAAAATATAGGAAATTTTTTTCTTTTATACTAAGATTCTTTAATCTTGCTTTCATTCTTTTTCTAGTTGTGGTATTGGCTTTAAAAAGCAGTTCAGATTCTTTAGCCTGATTTTTTTCCCTTTATGACCAATGGCATACATCCATTTCAAGGCAACTAACTAGCTGTGGTAATGGGTTCAACAGAAGTTACTTTTTTTTGTTCTATGAAATTAACTTTCATAAGTGGTCATTAAATCTCCAACCTTGGCCTTCTTAACTTAGGGCTTTATATGAATGTCACTTGAGCTAAAATGTTCCAAGTTCTAGTCAAATTTCCCTTTTTCATTTCATTATTTTATGGTTCCTTTTTCCAGAAATAGAATTAGTTGTCAAGGTACTAACAAGAAAAAAGCCCTGATCCTGATGGATTTATAGGGGAAGTCTCTTAAAATTTTAAGGAACAATTAATACCAATACAAAACAAATTATTCTCAAAAAAAGCACTTTTTAATGATACCACATTTTGTGTTTCTTTTAAAATAATTTTCATATTACTTTCATAGTGTTATTTGGAAAATCAAATGAGATAATATGTATGAAAAACTTTACATACCTTAATGTTCTATATAAATCTTAGCTATTATGATTATTATTAAATTTCCCTTGTCACAGTCCAAAAAATTAAAATAAATTCTTTCTCTTCATGGATAAGATAATTTGCCCCTTTTTTGCAGTTTTTAATAATTAAAAATTTTAAATTATTAATCCAGTTAGGTCACTGAATTACCTGTATGAAGTTATAGACTTATTTTTTTAAAAAAGCCCAAAACATAGCCATTGAGTTTTCCTAGTTTTAGTTGAATGGTGATCCCATTCCCCATTGTGTCTTGTTTGTTTTTCCAATGACTTTTAATGGGATTTGGAACAGTAAGAATGGATCACAATGTTGAGCCAATATTCCATCAGAGTATTTGGGCTCTCATTATCACCAATGCTTTGTTCTCAAATAATTCAATAACCTCTTATTCAAATAAATTTCCATCCATGTAAATAGAATTTATGTATTAAAAATAACACCTGTGTATTAATGACTACACTTTACTGATTCTCATAATTTATGGAGAGCTTTGAAAAGCAAATTTATTTTTCTTGTACTGAACAGTAAGTACACAGAGGTTCAATCCCACCCATCATTCAAGACTGAACTTTAGTAATGTATTCCAAGATTTAGTTTAGAAACAAGCTAGTGCTACTAAAAATTATTATAAATACATAAGAAATTAGGTCTTGATTTTTTAAAATTTAAGTATTAAATCAAAAATGGTATATTTATATATAGGATAAAATGATTTTTTTACTAAATGATCACATGAAGTGTTGAAATCCATTATATAGAATCTTATCTCTGAATTGACCACCTTCCTTAAGTTCCCTCTACCAGTTCTGAAGAAGAAAATGTTTTAAGTATTGCCAGATGTAGTTAGGCTAACCTCGTATAATATCTTAATCTTAGGTTGTATTATTCTCATTGTAAGACAGTTATTGGATAGTAGAAGAAAATACACCTAACAATCAGGAGAGGTTAAAATGGTCTTCTCCCTCCTTTTGTAGATTAGCTACAAGAAACTTGTTAATTCAAATAACCTATCATATGCTTGGCTTGCTTTTTCTCTTCACACTGAAATAATACCTGCACTAACTTCATAGGAATGTACAAATGGAAGGAGAAAATAGATGTGGAGTATATAAAAATATTCTTTAAATATGAGGTATCATCATCATCATCATCATCACCATCATCGTTGTTGTTGTAGCTTATTCTTTGATAGGATGGGCTCAGTTAGAGGAATGATTCGGAAGTTTAGGCACTTGAGACCTCACTAATTCTTAATCATATACCTATTTTCTTTTTCCTTATTCCTTTTCTTTATTTTTTTCCTCTTTTTTTCTCTCAACTCCTCTCATTCTTCCTTTCTTTCCTTACCTCATTTTTATATTTGCTGATCATTTCAAGTATAAATTTAGACAACTTCAGAAATTGTTAGTAGATTTTTTTTTAAAATGGAGTAAAGTCAGGGCAGCTAGGTGGTGCAATGCACAAAGTCAGGAGGACCTGAGTTCAAATTGGGCCTCAGACATTTAACATATGCCTAGCTGTGTGGCCTTAGGCAAGTCACTTAACCCCATTGCTTTAAATAAAATAAAAAACAAACAAAAAAATGAAAAAAACAATGAGTAAGTCCCGGCAATTTATCAGACTTCATAATCAACAAGGTTCTAAGATAGGTTAGAAAGCAGCAATTCTTTTGCAAGGTTGTAAGGTTGATTTTTTTGAAGAAAGGAAAATTGTTTAGGTTTTTTCCCCTCAAGCTGAAATAATATAGTTAACATTTATTGCAGACATCTTAGTTAATTGTGAGTTCTACAAATAGTTCTGTTTTCCCTTGCCTTTCCAAATAGCTGATAGTGGATGGATATAATTCAGAGACCAAACAAATACAAATTTGCATTCTCACTTAAAATTAGTTCTCTTCTGCTCCTTGTCAAGCAATTTCCTGTCATAGACAGGACGCATAAATACTGGAAGTTCTATGTACTTCTAGCCATATTGTGGGAGTTACAGAGTATTATTGGTAGCACTGAAGTCCATGATGCTTTGCCAGCAGCAAAGAAGGAAACTTTCTCTTAATTACTGTCTGCAGTTAGATTTAGCTTTTAAGGTTCCCCACACACACACACCTACACACACAGACCCGAGCAGGAAAGCAACATTGCTGAAGTCTCTTTAGAATGGAGTGGGTTGGATAGGGGGGACTGTCTTCAGGTGAAGGAATTTCTATGTATGCTATCTGCTTCATGGATCATCAACTCTTTAGAATTGAAAAATTCATAAGAGTAACAGTAGGGGGCTCATTTGTTTAATAACTGCTCTGTGTAGAGTGTTCTCTGAACTGTTAAAAGATGTTATAGAATTAGGGGACAGAGTCCCTGTCCTAAAGAGCCTATACTCTTTCTGGAGAAAATTTTTAATAAATACCTAACAAACACAGAAAAACTAACTATATGGGATATATATTAAGAAAAAAATTATGTTAACTTGCTTCTAAAAGGAATATTATATTCTGAATTAATTATAAGGGAAGTCAGTCCTCCCCAGATCTATGAGGAAGTAGGAAAATAGAAATAAAGAGAGGAATTGGGGAGCAGAATCTGGGTGTCTTGATCTTTTACTGTATCATTTGTTGATTGTTACTGCTGCTGCCAATGTCATTGTTGTTCTTTCTTTAGATTTTCCCCCCTCTGCTATAGGCACTGTATCAAATATTACTTCAAATAAGGTAATATTTCTAAAACGCTTGGTGCAGTGCTTAGTACATAGTACATAGTAGGCACTTCATAAATGTTTGTTCCCTTCCCTCCATACACTATTCCTCTTTAAAAATTTCAAAGTGTTTGCTTTTGATTTTTAAAGAGAAAAAAATATCTAATTTTATCAGCAAAACCAGAGGAGTGTGTTGATTTGCAGAGAATTTCATTCTAAATAATTTTTATATTGTTAACTGATTTGTAGTGGTACAAACTGCTCACTTGGGGTGATGGGGGTGACCAGTTCAAATTTTTACTGAATTTTTCTCAATATTTTATCTCAGATATTTATGAAAGTAAAATACCAAGTGTTCAAACAGGAAACTTCTAGTAGGCACTCAGTTGTTGAAATCTCATCCTTGTGACTTATTTTTAAACATCCTGTCTACAGTAACACTCTAGGTAGAATCTTGCTTTTACCTTTCCTGTTGTAACATTGTGAGCTAAGGTTGGGGGAGGGTGTATTTTCTCCAGATAGTGCACAGAATTCCTAAAAATAAATTAGACTTCTTTTAACCACAAGTAAAACTTATTTTAATTTTCTGAGAAGGGAAAATGATTTCATGTTTGCTATGGAAATCCTTTCAAAGCTTTTCCAAATCCTTCTAAGCTAGAACTTTTCCCAAGTGAAGTCTTAACAGTTGGAGACCTGTATCCATACCAGTGAGATTGTTACAAACTGCTACTTTGTCTTCTTTAGAATTTGCCAGAGAAGGAAGAGTCAAAATCTTCATGGCAATAAGGAAAAAAAAAATCTCTGAAAACAAACAAAAATCCTCATTCTTTTCAAATTGAAGCCAAGATCTCAGAGGTGGATCCTTGTTTGTTTGTTTCAAATAGCTGTAGGCCAAAATAACAAATCAATCCACCAACAAATATTAACTTTTTTAAATTTAGTTTATTCATGTGTAAGTTATATGTGTATTCAGATGTAGACATTCAATGAGTAAGGTCCTAATTTTTTAATAAAAGAGGTAAAAAGTAGGTTAAATGGAGTAGGTAGAGGTTCTAGTCCGTTTTGATTTAGATCTGATGCTGTACCTTCTCATGTGGAAGTTGTACTCAGACTTTTATTATAGAAATTAGCTCTTTGTTCTCTGTGTATGCCTTAGCTGTTTTCCATTAGTTCTATAGAAGTGGGGACCACTTGTTAAAAACATAAAGATCTCACTCACATTCCTTGCTTCTCCAAACCATTCTTCCCTTGTTAAATGATTATAATGAGACTGTCTGTTCATTCACATGACTTTATGAAATTTCTCCATAAATGTAAATAAAGCTACTGAAGATGGCATCGCTTTCCTGAAAATCTAGAGTATTCTCCTTTATAAGAGAATGCAGAACAGAATTCCCAAGGTATTATCCTGTTTAAGAAATGAATCCTGTAGAGAACCCCAAAGAAAAATGAAACTCTGAAAGATTTTTCTTTCCTTCTTTCTTGTTTGTCCATAAATTTATCTCCAAGAGATAAGGTAGTAGATGATAATATTATTTGGAGTTGGACTGCCAAAAATATTGAAACTACTTACATTTTACTATTACCACAAAAAACTGATTATTATAAAGTGCCTCCCACTCTCAAAGGCAGTAAAAGCAAGCTGTAATGTAAGTAGGTTTTTTTTAATGCACTTAACTACTTCCCTTTAGGGCTGATGTTGAACCAATAATGGAATATAAAACGTTAGGCTGCTCATTGACTATAATTGATGCAGTGGGAACTAGATAGGGTCCCCCCCCCCTTTTTAAATCCAAGTAGCTCAAAACATGTAAATATAAAGTTTCACTGGTTAGGCCCTGCATAGTTCAGCCCAGCTGTTTATCCGTTTTAAGGTGATATGAAATAATCTTGCCTTATATTTGGATGCTCAAAGCTCACTTTCTAATTTTATCCTTAGAAAGTAGCCTCTGCAAGCAATCCATTAAGCTTTTCTATATTGCCAGATTTTAGATTTTTCTCTTGACTAACTTATACTTACAAAATTTGGAAAATATCCTTTTTTCAGAAAAAAAAAGTTTTAAGATGTAAATTTAGCCTTTTAAGTCATTACATACTGTATTCATTGTTAAAAGAACTGTTTTGCTGAAATGTTTCTGCTTTTGTTTGCTTTCTCCTCAGTTAGAAACAAAACAATGGGGAATTATAGTATTGTAATGTGACCATGCTTGGGAATATGTCAGGCAATAACTTCCTCTTTGTGATACTGTTTATTCTTATAGTCAGTAGTATACTCAGAAATTCAGTTTTTGGTTTGAGGGAAAAAAGTGTATCACTGATATACTATATTAAACAAGATAGCTTAGTTTGGAAATTACCATTTTTCTCTTTGTTTTATATTAATATTTTAAAGCATTTAAAGCAGCAAGCTGTGAAATGCACTATCCTACCGCCATTTATTTTATATCTTTCACTTAGATGATTTTTTCAAAGAAATAGGACAGATTTATTTCTTACTGGATAACAAATACTTATTTTAATTCTTTTGAAAAAATATGTGATAGAATCTAATTGCTTGACCAAAAAGTGCTTTGCTATCCTCTCTTTTTAGGTTCGACATCGTTGGTGTGAGCTTGTCATTAAACATAAATATACTAAAGCATATGAAGATATTGAGAGATTTCTTCTGGAAGATCAGGCAAGTTACATTTGACAGATGTGAAGAACTTTTATTTTAGGTTTGTAGGTCTTCCTCTCAAGAATATAACACTAGATTGCTTTACTATCTCTTCTTAAACTCTTTTATTTAATTGTTGAATTTTTTGCAAATATTCATCTCTGTATCCATTGTATTTATATATATATATATATATATAACATATGCGTGCTTATATGTATGTATACACACATGATGGTAATTGGAGTTTTTCTTATTTAGCCTCCATTATTGCTATTACTAATAAACAAACTTAGTCAACTCAGTCTTTTAGGAATGTTTTAAGTGAATGCCGTCTGTGATTTTAATGTCATTATACATAACAATATTACTTAATTTAGCTAGCAATAGTAACTGTGGGAAAAATATTAAAACAGCTTCTCTGATGGTAAAGACATGATAAAGAATGTGATCCATCCCAACGACAGAATTGATCGTATCTGAATACAGATTGAACACTTTTTTTTCTTTCACTTTATTTTTTCCTGTGGTTTCTCTCTCTTTGTGGGGGGTGGGGGGGATTATGTTTATCTTTACAACAAGACTATTGTAGTCTTGTGAAAAATTTGTGAAAAAATAAATAATGTTATATAACATGAAAAAATAAATGTTATATAATGCCCTTCATGCAAAAGACCCCATTGGTTACCATTCCTTCCAGAACAACTTTGTACCGTCAGATCTCTTGCACACCAGAAAATAGACCCAGGCATCTGTTAATGTATGCTTACAGATGTATATGGTACGTCCCCAGTATTACAGAGGTTATAATTGTCTTTCATTTTCAGATAAACATATTCATGCCTTCTTTGTGTTTCAAGGAGTCCTTTACTACCACTCCTTGCTATGACTGTTAAGGTACATGTCTTTTGAAGTGATTATTCTTCCATACTTCCAGTCTAGTACTAAAGGATGATCATTTCTACTTTTGCTATGATTAAGTAACATGGTTGTTTTCAGTGATGTAAATGTTTGCTTCCTTCATGTACATTGAGGCTGTGGTGGAATGTAGCTTTTGAATGAGATGGCCAGCTCTAAGGAGTTAGACAGAATTTATCCATTTTAAAAGTGAAGAATAAAACAAAAAGACTTTTGATAGCATTCTGAGTGTTTGGGGGCAAGCAGTAAACAAAGACCAATTATCCCCACAAAGAGAACCATACAACTTCTGGCCATTATGAAATGTCACATGAGCCCCCTGGGGTAAGAAGGAGGTGGTTGCTAATACAGTGGGGATACAAGGAAAATAAGATAAAGAAACAACTCTCTCCTGGTCTATACTAAAAAATAACAACTCTTGTATATTTAGAATAATTATTTTTAACCAAGTAAAGTATTTTTTAGAGGAAGAATTTTTGGAAACTCTTAACTACTAAGTTTTTATACTACTATCTTTTAGATCCTTTTAATTTGCTCCAGCAGGGTGCAATCTGTGGCATAAATGAGCTTTGGACTAAGATTGCATGTGAAATTAAAGTGGTTCTTAGCTTGTCCAGATCATAATTGACTTGGCTATTTTAAAAGTCTGGGAAAAATGCAAATGTGACTGTTTTCAGCATGTTTGTTGAAACAGAAAAGCTAGTGTTTGCAGCCCTGTTTTGGACATTTACATGGAAAGCTATCAGGCTGTAAGGAACCGAAATGCATCTTTCCTAATTGTATCTTGATTATTCTTCCTGGCACTGGCTGCCACATGATGTCATGTTAGCATCATTATGCATTGGATGGGAAATTTGTCATTTCTCTAGTGTGTTATAGCTTGGAAGAATTAACTTGTTTGTGAACTGGCTGAAATGCATCTGAAATCTTGTTCTCCACCATGAATCATTAAGACCAACAAAGAGTCTTTTTGAAAAGGAAAGCTAAATTACATGAATATGTGCATGTATGTTTCTCTCAACTGAGGCATTCATTCGAGTCAATAAAAACAAGAACTTGATATCTTCTATTCAAAAGTAGCATATGTTATGTTCTTGCTAGTACTTAGGTAACTTTGGGCGCTCTCTGGTGTTCATTTTCTCTGTAAGGTGAGTATTTTGAACTGTGATGATTGCTAAGGTCCGGCCTATCTCTTAAAAAAGTTATATCCCTCTAGGTGAACCCATCAGTTGATTAAACTTCCAAGTTCCAGTGACTGAAAGACAATTTAGATTAATTGATCATATCTTTTTTCCCCTTCTTGGTGACGTGTATTATACATGTACAATTATAAATGGGTATGTATATAACATATATGTGTGTATGCATATATATATATATATATGTACACATATTTCATAATTTTTAAGCAATTATTATGCCCTGTGTATTTTCCTTCACAGGCTATGGGTGTGTATCTCTATGGAGAATTGATGGTAAGCGAGAATGCAAAGCAACAACAACTTGCTCACAAGTGCTTTGAGATGGCTAAGGAATACATGGACAGATCATCAGCCAAGGTGGTGGCAGAGATGTTATTTTAAAGAGGTAATTATTTTTTCCTCTTTCTCCCCTTTGTTTGGTACAAACATAAAACTACCACTCAGCTCTAGGAACAAAGTGAACTCATAAGCCACGAGACAGGTGAGGCCTGTGTACTGAACCACCAACAACATTGGGCTTTTACCTTGTCATCAAGTTGCTAGAATGAATCAAGAATTGGGGAGGGTATACATGACAAAGGATGCCTTCAAGCTACTTTTTAACCTTTTTTTAACTATCTTTTTAAATCTTTGGCAACTTGGTAAAGCAAAGGGATCATGTTTTCCAATGAATTGGCTTTTATATTTGAAGCTTCAGTAAAGCTTGCTTCAATCTTAGAACTAAACTACCAGAGAAAAGCGATAGATCTAGTTCATTCTGAAAAGGGATGGGAGACTTAATGCAAAAAAACTACCCCATATACCTAAGATTTTTTTTTCTCAACAAAAGCAGGGTTTGCTACCCACACCCTGAAATCCTGGGATTTTGACATGAAAATGTTTTCTCCTTTTAAGTTGTGAAAGTACCTTTGCACCAGCATGTTCAGCACATAACTGATTAGGTTTGGTATGAGAGTCCTTTCCAGTCCAACATATTTCACATTTTTGCTTAGTGATATAATACAACTTGACAGTCTGTTCCCTTGTTGGGTTATTGGGGGATTTGGGGGTTTTGTTCTGGGTTTTTTTTTTTTTTGCTTCAATTTGTGGGATCAAAATTTAGCCTTCTTAGTTTAGCAAGTGTCCATTATGTCTTGTTTTTAAGAAGAGAACCCTAAACCTTCCAAGTAGCTTCTTTTAGATTTGCTCAGGTTGTTGGGCTTTCTCTGATTGTTTTAAGACAACTTATTTAGATTAGAGAGTTATAAAACCAAGAATGTTAGTTAATTATGAATCATTGTTCTTTTAGCATGGGAGACAGGAGCTCATTGGTAATAGACTAATAATTATGATTCTTTGCTTAGTATATTAAGAGATAGTAACTTAGAATCTAAAGAGAAGCTATAACAGTTCACTGAGCCTTTCATATGTTTAAGGAGCAGTTTAGAAAGTCTCAGTTGCAGAAGCCCTTTGTTTTTACTTTGGAATCATCAGTATAATTTAAATAGCCCCTCTTTTAACTACACAGAGAATATTTCTCCAATTTCTTTGAGCTTCACTAAAGCAGGAAAATGGAACTCATTCCATTGCTGTTTCTTGACCAAAAAAACTTACTGAATCAGATTGTTAAGGAGCCATGATTTGCCCCCGCACTTCATTCTCAGAGTCTGGTTCTAAGGACAGATGTGGGAGTGTTGCTGTTTGCACATCTGCTATTTCCTCCTTGATAATCTACTTTATTCCCACTCTCCTCTTTTCCCTGCCTCTTGACCATAGCTTGACACATAATGGATTCTGGGGCCCTATGTGCCCATTGTTTAATGAGAATTCATTTTAAGGGTTCCTTGCTAATAATATTAGGGACTTGGTGGAGGATGCAGTCAAGGTGAAGCAGTTTCCTTCTCTCAGGTAGACTTGTCTCAACTTCCAATAATAAAAAATTTCTTCCTGACCTAGAAGAATGCCACATGGACTAACCACTTACCCTCCTTGGAAACATTTATCTGAGAAATGAACTATCTTTCAATGCTAATGCCTATACATTTAGCTGATTGTGATAATAGTGCCCTATTTTTTGTGTTCCACAGTCATAGTGATGTATTTTTAACTCTGAATTTCTTTTAATTAAATGCAAGTTCCTCATAGAACATGGACTAACCACTAATAAAACAAACAAACAAAAAACCTCAACCCAAACCAAGCCACTCACCTGTTTGGTAAAGTTAACAAGCATATAAGAAGGAGACAGAGTCATGGTGTGAATCCTTTGCTGTGAAAGTACGAACTCATGAGGACACAACGGTTTTCTTGAGTGCTCTGGCTGCTTGGGTTCCTGGCATGCTGATTTGTGACTTAAGATTAAAATCACATTGCCAGGGATTACCACGCAGCCATGACCTTGGCTGCTCTTCTAGAAGCCATAGATAATGTCCACAGATGTGTGGAAAAAAATACCCATGCGGTAGAACTTGTTTGGAAACCAAAGAAAGAAGCAACCATCGAAGATGCACTGGCGCCCTTTAATAAGGCTCAGAGGATGACCTCTCTAACAAGGTGCAGAGCTTAGCTGATTGGTGAACAGTAATTGATTTCCTCTTTGTTCACAGTGGCTAAGTTCTGCACCTGAAGAGAAGGTGAGATGGGAACCTTAAGTGTGAACCTGATTGGATTCTGAGATTGCTGGCTGAGTCACACCACTTATTAAGTCACCATTTTCTAAGAGATGCAGGTGTGAAAGCCCTAGGTGTGCATGGAAGATAAAGAAAAGACACTGGAAAGAGACTGAAGAATATGCTTTATCCTAAACAAGAATATGCAGACCACCTACAAGAACTTACGCTTATCTCCATCTTTAGAAACCTTGCCTAGAAGGTAAAGCCTACTTGGGCATCACAAGAACTATTCTTATGAAAAGTGAGACCAAAGATAAAGTCATGGAGGTCAGTGAAAGCTTTGTAATGATGTGTGTGGGTATGTGTGCGCTTCTCAGAAGATTGCTCATCATTCGATTTGATGGTTTGGCAAAATATCCTTTGTGTTTGTAGCCTCAACTCCTTCTAATCTTCTCCAGTGATTGGCTGGTTCCCAGTGGAGCTTCCGGTTAGCGGGTAGCAGGGCAGCTGTTCTGAGTTGTTGATTGGACCCGTCCTCCGGTGCCTACTGAGCTGATAACAGTTCTGATTTTACACACTGGCTCAGTTCAGCAGGAACAGGAGTCGAGCCCGAGAGCAAAAAAAGACAACACCCCTTTTGTAAAGAGTCCAGATGCTGACCAGAAGCATTCCTGCCAGGGTGAAGATGGCCCCAAGCACCTACTACAGCAACTTCATGGAAAAATTCTAGTGGTTCAAAGAATAAGGGGGGGGGGGGAGAGGGATCTGAATTCTTCTATGCAATACTTTTGTGTATATGGTTTGCAGAAACACAAAGATGCATGAATGTGAGAAGAGCATGTAAGCCCCCAAAACAGAACTTTGACTAACTTAATGTGATTTTTCTAACTTTGTATAGACCAGGTTTCTTTGTCTCCTGTTGTTTACAACTAAAAACTAGAAAAGAAGTGTATAGCTGTTGTTCTATTGCATTTCTACCAAATGAAACCTTAATTATAAATGTCTTTCATCCTATAGCAGTCCATGTGATGGTCAGGCTCATATCTTGTATTTTGAATGCAAAGCACTAGAATTGCAAATCCCAGACTTAAGAGTTACGGCTCTAGACATCATTCTCTTCCTGTGCCCGCCAATGAATCTTTTTCCCCAAAGTAGAGTGGCAAGGAATACAAAGACACCTATTTATTGAGACCTTTTACAAGAATTCCTTCGTTGGGACTGAGTAATAAATTTTATTGCTGTTTCCTTTGCAGGAAAGATCACAGAGAGATTCTTTTAATCTATCTTCTCCTAAACCCTGGTAGTACTAGGATTTCATTGACCCTGGACATCAAAGGAAGGATTATAGGACTGCTGAAACAATCAGCTGACAAGAAACACTTATTTCTTTTTGCTTATCTCTCCTATAGGCTTCTTTCAACTGAACATATAGAAAAAGAGTCTCCATACACAAGCTTACCCATGTGTTCTCATACAGGACCTCATTGCAAGAACTTCAGTTTATTCCATACAACATGCCCACTCCTGAGTATTGCGTGCGATTCAGATCTGTTATGTCAATCTCTATGCAGACATTTGAGCATCTGGTAAAACCTGCTGAAAAGTCCTGGTTCCTTCAGCATATGGGACTGAATAGATAGACTTCAAAATTTCCAGAAAGCACATGGTTTCTATCCAGCGGGGCCAGCTAATGACCAGATGCATTTGGTATTCTTCCTCCGTGCTATTTTAACCAATTGTTCCCAAATTCGTGGTTTGGGGTTTGGGGTTTTGGTTTGTTTTTTTTTTTTTTTTTTTGAGCATTGCATTTGGAATTTTGTTCAGAATTTCTCCAGGTATTTTTTTTAAAAGTTACCCACATACACACAACAAGTTTAAAGTATTTTCCAGGTAAAATATAATTTACGAAAACCTAAAGCACCTCACTCTTAAGCTGTTTCTTTACAAATACGACTGCCTAACTTTTAGTAGATTATTGATGCTCTTAGAGAGCTTTCAAATGAAAAAAACTTGATGGATTATTTAAGGTAACATGTATTGAAAGGGAAGCAGTTTCCTGTCCTTTGATAAGGACTCCAATCCTATAAAAGCACATGTGGAGTTATTTCTTCATTTTTGTGGGACAGATAAAAGACAATATTTTATACCTTTATGCAAAAAAGAGCATTTTCCCTTTCTTGCCTAAGGAGAAACATGCCACCAACACTTGACCTGGGACTGTTGGATACACTTTGGATGGTTTAACAGATCTCAGGAAACACCAGCTTGTTGACTACATTGCATTCTGACTCTCTTGAGCCCTGGAGCAGAAATGGAAAACCGGACCTAAAAGGGAGAAAACAAGTATTTGTTTTAGGAGTCTAGGATTTGCCAGAGGTCCTTTACTTTTTAGTCCCATTACTCAATTACATGAAATCCTGGCAAATACCTTCTGTTTTAGAAACTCTTTGTGGACAAAGCGTCAAGTCTCAATTAATTTGCCCATAATTCTAAGAGATTATCCTTCAAAGATTTGCCCTATTGAGCTTTGCAACTGACTACATGTGTTTACCATGTGTAAATATGTTTAATTAATTTTATGTACCACAATGGTGGGGAAAATGTGTAAATTAGGTTTTACATTATTGAGGGTTTTTTAAACTAAAACATATCTACTTGTCTAAGATGACAATAAATTTTTTTCCTTCAATATTGTGCGTCTCTGGTTTATTCACTGATGTGAAATGGGGAAGGAGTTAGACTAAATATTCTGGCAGTTTTTCCATTGTATAGTGAACTCAGATCAACATCTCTACCTTAAATGAAATGGTAGAAACTAAAAACCCCAGTGTTTCCTTTCCAGAAATCAAAGCCAAACCTTTTTTTTTTTTCCTGTCCCAATCATTAAGACAGAGCCCTGCTGATGATTTGGGTAGGATTGTACACAGGGGTCTTTTTTTAATCCCCTTTCTCTTTTATACCATGCTTCACCGAAGTCTCCAAACTTGCTTTTAATTACCTGGGTTATGGCCAGTCAGCAACTTTAAAGTTCAGTCTTTCAAACTCAGTAAGGATTAGGAGATAGTTCCCTACCCTGCTGAGCCAGCTCCTGCACTGGCTACCAAAGTAGTTGTGCCATCAAATGGACTTACAGACTGCTATTCATTAGTTTTATGCCCCATTTCACATGTTTTCACAGAAGTTATGTGGAGTACAACTTTTGCTACTTTTCCTTTGTGAAAATAGCAAAAACTTAGAAGAGCTTCCAGGTCTAAATACTAGGAAGGTATCCAGAGAGGACATATATATATGGTTGCCTTTTTATACTAAGAATTTTCTTGGAGGCAAAAATATAAGACAAGAATAAAAAATAAGACTTTTTCAAAATTGTGTCCATTTAGCATTGTGGAACCACTTCTTAGTGGGACTGGAAAGTTTTAAAACATTCATTGTTAATAAAAGATCTATCTGTTCTTGGTTTATGATATTACTAGAGAAGGGACAGCAGCCAAAGAATAGCTTTTAAAATAGGACAGTAGTATGATTTGGAAGTTCCCAGAGTCAATCCTTTTGTCTTTGATCTTAAGTTTGCAGGTTAGCCTGTAGCCATCTTGATGAATATGAGTTTCTCATAGGAAGCATTAATCTTCATGCAGTATAGGGCTGAACTTGACTGTCATCTAGTCACAAAGTTCTTCAGTTTTTGTGTCATGGACATTCTGGAAGTCTGCTTAAACCTATGCACCCCTTTCAGAATAATATTTTGTTTTGTTTTGAATATAGTATTTTATTTTTTCCAATTACATATAGAGTTTCCACATTACTTTTTTTTAGGGATTTTTTTCCCACAAGGCAATGAGGTTAAGTGGCTTGCCCAAGGCCACACAGCTAGGTAATTATTAAGTGTCTGAGGCCAGATTTGAACTCAGGTACTCCTGACTCCAGGGCCGGTGCTCTATCCACTGTGCCACCTAACCAGCCCTCAACATTACTTTTTAAAAAAATTTTGCATTCCAAATTTTTTTCTCCCTCCCTAATATAGGATACAATCTGATATAGGTTGCATATATATGCAATCATGTAAACATTTTCACTGTAGTAATATTATGAAAGAAGAAACAGAATAAAATTGAAAATAGTATGTTTCAATTATTATTCAGATGCTTTAGATTTTTTCTCTAAATGTGGATAGCATTTTCCATCATGAATCTTTGAAATTGTCTTGAGATCATTGTATTGCTGATAAGAGTTAAGTCAGCCATAGTTTATTGTTGCAAAAAATTGCTATTATTTTGTACAATGTTCTCCTCACTTTACTCAGCATCGGTTCTAAGTCTTTCCAGGTTTTTCTGAAATCTACCAGCTTATCATCATAGTGTAAGATAATATCCTTTGTATGATACCAGTTATGTCAAAATATAATGATCAAAATACTGATAAAATTGTTTGAATAGTCAAGGCTTCATGAGTTCATAGATTAAGAACTGGAGAGGATTTTTGAGGGATAACAAGAAAAGCAATGTTGTTTTCCAAACAAAGAATTTCAATCAACCTAGCATTTTTTTCTATTTTTTACCACTTTTGAATTTTATTGTGGAACTGAGTTTATTTATATCAAATACTATGAGTAGAAAAGGGCTATTGTAGATAAATATAAAAATACTACATAAACTTTTCAGAAATTAATTTTCTACATTAAATATGATTTCATAGAATAGAAGTGATGTGACACAGGATTATTAGAAATAATACCATACACAGCTGTGGCCTGACAAATGCTACTCAGAATAAGAGAAAATAAAATAAAAGGTGCTTCTCAGTTCAAGACTTTCTTTCAAGGTCAGCATTCCTCAGGGATGTCGGTGTTGCTTCCACTGCCCAGATTACACCTGGAATCTCTTGAGATTGGCTACTTTTAAGGAAACAGGAGCTATTGTCTCTCTCCACATATTCATTGCCTAAAAAATTACATTAGTAACTTTCTTAGAATAAATACGATATGGGGGCAGCTAGGTGGCGCAGTGGATAGAGCACTGGCCCTGGAGTTAGGAGTACCTGAGTTCAAATCCCCCTCCTCAGACACTTAATAATTACCTAACTCTGTGGCCTTGGGCAAGCCACTTAACCCCATTGCCTTGCAAAAACTAAAAAAAAAAAAAAAAAAAAAAAAAAATTGGATATGATTGGAAAAATGCAAAAATTAGATCAGTTCATTATTAATAGTGTCAAATGATTATACTCAAAATTACCTTAGAAATGATGTATTTCATCTGATCTAGAGGAAAATTTTTTTTTTGGAAGGACTATACAAAAAGACAAAAGAAATTAAAGGGAAAAATCAGAAGATAGAAAAAGTAGTGGGTAGTAAAGTCTAAGAACTGTTAAGCTCTTCTAAAAGGAGTAGTGTTTAATTGAAGGAGAGATGGAATGAAAGTGTCTAAAATTGATGACCAGAAAGCAGAGGTGTTTTGAGAATCATCAAACAGATAACAGGTCAAAATACCATAGAATGTTCAAGCTGTATGATCCAGTCATTCGATTCTCTTTATTTTATTAGGTGGTGATTAGGAATGGTCGGAGAAATAGTTAAGTATGAATAAATGTAATCAGAAATATGAGGCAGTTTGTTCAAAAGATTCAAAATTTTGACTGGAAAGGGACCTTAAAGGTAATTTAATCCAATCTCTTCATTTTACATAGAAAACTGAAGCCTGGATTAGTGAAGAGATTGACCACAGCCATATAGGCAGTGAGTAATTCCTGGTAAAACAAGGATGAGACCCCATATGCTTGACATGGAACCCAGATCCAGGGCTCTTGTAAGATGATTCCCTATAAAGTAGAAAGTAGCACTGTAAGTATAGAAACATTTACAGCAGAACAAGCCAATGATAATAAATAACATTTATATGGTACTTTTTTTAAAGCAAAGCTATACACACAAAATACGTGTGTACACATGTGTATATTATTTATATATATGTATGCATATATACAGAGATATACATATATAATCAAGCTAAAAGCATGAAAACTTGATAAACTATTACTAGTGCCTTGCCTAAAAGCTAAAGAGTAGTCCTCAAACCAACCCAATTACTTTTAATGCAGAAGGTCTTTGAAAAGATTTAGCATGAGAATTGTGTCTGTGAATTTGGATGGGAGAAATAATATCTTTATTTTCATTAACTTTTGGTTCCTTTGATCATTTCTATTTCATTTTCTGCATTTAAAAACATGCTTTGAAGGAAGGAGTGACTGTGGACTTCATCAGATGACCAAGAGGTTTATGATATATAAAAAATATGAATCTCTGTTATAAAGAGGATGTAGGATGCCCAGACTTTCAAGTGGCTAAAAAGCTGAATTTGTATTTGGAGAAAGAAGGGAATAGGAAATGGATGATTTGAAAGTACAAAGTTAACGAGATACTATCTGCAAGCACTGAAAAGACTTGCATGAACTGATGCTGAGTGAGATTAGCAGAACCAGAAGAATATTATCCATATACTAAAAGCAACATGGGGTGATGGATCAACCCTGATGGACTTGCTCATTTTATCAGTGCAATAATCAGGGACAATTTGGGGGGATTTGTGGTGGAGAGTACCATCTGTATACAGAGAAAGAACTAGAGATAAATGAAGACCAAAGCATATCTTCAATATTTAAAAATTGTCTTATGTGTTATGTAATTTTATTGTCTCTAATGTTTTCTCTCTTCCTTTTGGATTTGATTTCTTCTCTCACAATAAATTCAATTTTGATCTATGCTTAGTATCATAGATGCATAAATGTAAAGCCTTTTTCAGATTGCCCTATGTTGAGGGAGGGGGAGAGGAAGGAGGGAAGAGAAAAATTGTAAATCTCAAAACCGGGGCGGGGGGTGAAATGAATGGTAGATACTACCATTGTACATAATTGAAAAACAAAATATTTGTATAATAAAAAAATCCAAAAAATTCCACAGGTACATAGAGAAAATCTGTTGAGAATAAAGATGGTAAATTCCATATATTTTACTTAATTTATTGGCTATATGTTGTCTCCAGGACAGGCACATTTAGGTAATGCAGATACAAAGAAAGAGCCAACACAGATTTGTTCACAGGAATCTCAACCTCAGATGGGGAAAGGACAAATATACAAATGATTTAAGGAAAAAATGAATGGAAGAAGTCCGGAGTCCAGGGAGCATACTAGGGAAAATTTTAGGAGAGATACCCTTCATATGAAATGAGATCTATGAGAATGGCTTTATGGAAGTTGAACTGGATTTTAATGATGCTTTAGGAAAGTGCTTAATTTTTGGTGATACCTGGCCCAGAAAAAACGATGAGGCTAACAACTCAAAACTTTTAATCCGTTTTTTTCACCAAGTAATGACTCCATTCAGAATCTGTGTAAAGTATTCCCCTAAATGAATATAAAAGCATTGCTGACCTTCAATCTGATAATTTCTTAAAGAAAAAAATGAGAATGAAATAATATTATTTGCACTGAAGTATAGTGCCTTAGGCTAAAGATTGTCATTATTAGTGCCACTGAGTAAAAAGATGGAAGTACTTAGATTTTTATAATTCTAAATTCATGCAAGAAAGAATAAAAGGAAAATTGTTTTCAGCTGCTTGTCTTTAGTATGAGTGCCATTATGCTTTTTTCACTAGGTTCTCATTCCATATATGTATGTTACTCATTTGAAAACATGAAATCCCAATAATAATTAGAAGTAATCATTTCCTGTTTTTGTTTTTGTTTTTTGAGTAGGGGGTGAGAGATGGAAGTCTACTTCCTCCCCTCCTTTATTTTTTTTTAACATTTTAACATTTTATTTGTTTTCCAATTACAATAGTAATATGTACCCATCATTTTTTTTGCAAGGCTCTGAATTCTCCAATTTTTCCCTCCTCCCCCCACAGAAGGTAGTCTTGACAGTCTCTACATTGTTTCCATGCCATACATTGATGGAAATTGAATGTGTTACAATAGTAAACATAAGAACAAACATAACCCCCCCCCCCCACCAAGAAGATGAGAAACCTCAAGGGGAAGGAGAGAGAGAATTGTACTTCAGTCTGTGTTCAGATATCAATGGCTCTGTCTCTGGGGGTAAGTTGCTTTCTTTTTCATAAGTCCACCAGAGAAGTTGCTTCAATATTTTCCCCACAGTTGCTATTACTAGCTGTACCTCCACTCTATTCCTCCCCACTCTCATTTATTCTATTCTCTTATCTCCTTTCATCCTGGCCCTGTCCAAAAGTGTGTTGTATCTGAGTACCCTCTTCCCCAATCTTCCCTCTCATCTATCACCTATACCCCCCCTTTCCTCCCCCTATTCCCCCTTATCCCATCCCTTATTTTTCTCTAGGTAAAATAGATTTCCTCACCCTATTAAGTGTGTATGTTATTTCCTCTCTGAGTCATTTCTGATGAGAATGAAGGCTCACTCATTCCCTCTTGCCTTCCCCCTTTCCACTCCATTGAAAAAACTTTTTCTTGGCTCATGTGAAATTTCATAGCTGCTTCTTCATCTCCTTTTCCTTCCTCTCAGTACTTTCTTTTATCACCCATTGACTCCATCTTTTTACTATTATACTATTATATTCTGCTCCTTCCTATGTCCTGTCAATATATGCTCCTTCTAACAGCTCTTATAAATGAGAAAGTTCATATGAGTTATCAATATCTTCTTCCCATGAAGGAATACAAACAGTTCAATATCATTAAGTTCCTCATAGTTAGTCCTTCTCTTCCACTCTCTCTATGGTTCACCAGAGTCCTATACTTGGAGATCAAACTTTCTGTTCAGCTCTGGTCATCTCAAAAGGAAAGTTAGAAAGTCCATCTTTTTCCCTGAAAGAGGAAGTTCAGTTTTGCTGGGTAGTTGATTCTTGGTTGTAAACTAAGATCTTTTGCCTTCTGGAATATCATATTCCAATCCCTATGAGCCCTTAATGTAGATGCTGCCAGATCCTGTGTAATCCTGACTATGGAGCCTCAGTAGTTGAACTGTTTGTTTCTGGCAGCTTTTAGAATTTTCTCTTTGATGTGGGAGTTTTGGAATTTGGCTATAATATTCCTGGAAGTTTTTCTTTTGGGATCTCTTTCAGGGGGTGACCAGTAAATTCTCTCGATTTCTATTTTACCCTCAGCTTCCAGGATCTCAGGGCAATTATGCTGTATTATTTCTTGAAAAATTAAGTCTTGGCTGTTCTCCTGGTTGTGGCTTTCAGATAGCCCAATAATTTTTAAATTATTTCTTCTGGATCTGTTTTTGAGGTCAGTTGTTTTTCCAGTGAGATATTTCACATTTTCTTCTAATTTTTGACTTTTTTGGAAGAGTTTTATTTCTTCCTGATTTCTTGCAATGTCATCAGCTTCATTTAGTTCCATTCTGCATTTGAAGGAGTTATTTTCTTCAGAGAGCTTTTTTATCTCCTTTTCCAGCTGGCCAATTCTGCTTTTTTAAGGCATTCTCCTCATTTGCCTTTTGTTTTGCTTTTTTTTCTATTAGGCCTAAACTGGTTTTTAATATTATTTTCTTCAGTATTTTTTTGTATATCTTTCACCATGCTTTTGATTTGGTTTTCATGATTTTTCTGCAATGCTCTCATTTCTCCTCCCAATTTTTCCTCCACCTGCCTTAATTGCTTTTCAAAGTCTCTTTTGAGCTCATCCATGGTCTGAGGCCATTTTCTATTTCTCTTGGAGGTTTTGGATATGGAAGCTTCAATTTTGTCGTCATCTGAGTATGTGTTTTGATCTTCCATGGGACTAAATTAATTCTCTATGGTCAGATTCTCCTTTTTCTGTTGTTTACTCATTTCCTCAGCCCAAGACTAATTTAAAGCATTTCCAAGGCTTTGGGGTTTTTTTTGGCGGGGATACCCCACTGGGACCTTTATTCCTCCAAGGCCTTATGCTCTCTAGCCTGTACTTTGATATATAAATGCCCCCCATACTCCCCCTCTGCCACAGGGCTATAAGGAGGGATCCAGCTTAGTTATTTAGCATGGAAGCCCAAACTGCAATATCTGAGTGTAGGTAAACAGCAGAGTCCCACCCCAGGGAAAGCAGAGAAATCTTTGCAGTCTTCCCTTACCCTCTCTGGGGGTGCAGGCTGCTTTCTCCAGATTCTCACTGCAGATTCTGCAGCCAGTGCTCCCTCACTCCACACTCATTCTGGTGTAGCATAGTTCTCTCACCACCCCTTCAAGCTGTTGCAGGTGATCTCTGGGCTGAACTGGGTTAGGCTGGGCTGGGCTGGGCTGGGCTGCAGCCCCAACTTTTTTTCCAACCCCCATTACTGGTGAAACACACCTTTCCTGCAGAACTTCTGAGTTATCTTGGACTGGGAAAATTTATCATTCAGTCTTTCTGTGGGTTCTGCCACTCTAAATTAAGGCTAGAGCCATCATTTTTTTTTTTGGAATTTGGAGGGGGGAAGGAGTTCCTGGGAAATGCTGCCTTCACGCTGCCATCTTGGTTCTGCCCCCTGCCTGATCTTTCAAAATACATATATAAAAACAAAAGCAAAGTGTAAAATTATTTGAAAGCAAAATAAGATAAAAGTTCAAGAATGGCTAGTTGTAACTACAGTATACTTATTAATACATGCAAAATATTTAGTTTGTCTATAAATTCAGACTTTGAAAAAAATCTTTTTTTCCTAGGATCAATAGAGATTTGGGAAAGGAGTAAAGGGCCAAGGACTGTTTTTAAGCCATTAGCCCTAAAGCATAAAATTAGAGGAGAGCACATTGTGTATGCCAGTGTTGCCAGAATGTAGATTGTTGGGGGAGATTAGTTTGGGGAGTGAACAGCTGACCAAGAAGGTGGTACCTAAGAATAGGACCAGAGATTAAAGTAATAGGGATGGACAGATTCCTGACCAGAGATGAAATATATCTAACAGACTTGTAGGCATATAATCACCAGGTATCAAAGTTCTCATCAACAGTACTTTAAATTTGAAAAGATTGGCGTGAATAGAAGATAAACTCTCAAGCTAGAGACCCCAGAGAGTAGCTATAATGAAGAATAGAAGTTGAAGCACTCAAAAATTCATAGCAAGCAAAATCCCCAAAAGGAACCAGTAGAAAAATTTATTTTAAAAGTTTTCAATTTGCCCTAAATTTCTATGTATCTATGCAGTTGCTTAAGTTTATGCCAAAACAAACAAACAAGAGAAAAGACAGTTCCTAAAGAAGAAAAATTTGACCTTTTACTAATGTTGAGACTTGGACAGATCAAAGTTGAAGTGGGAGTGGGGTATTGTTGCATTGTCTATTAAGAAGACATTTCATATAAGAAATTTCATCAACCATAGGAGGGATGCATAGTGGGAGGCATATGGGTAAAGGTTAATGGAGAGGGAAACAAGCAGTTTTGTCACTGAAGTATACTAGAGACCACCTGTCACCTAGAATAGTGCCTAGAACTGAGCAGACACTTAATAAATACTGGTTGGTTGATTGAAAAAGGAAATTAGTTTAGGAAACAGATCACAAGTCTGGCACTGAAGCATGATATAGTAGTGATGGGGGATTTAATTATTCAGACATCTGCTAGAGTTGTCTGCCAAAATCAGAATAGCTAATAACTCTTTTACTTGCCTTAATGATAATTTTATCCTTCAAAACATGAAGAACGCAACAAGGGAAAATTCTTTTCTGGATCTGACTCTCACTAACAGGGAGGAACTGTTTGTTGAGGGGTTGGGAAATGTTGGGAAACCTGGGGAGAAATGATCTCTTCTTCAAAGGAAGAGGAAAATCCAAGTATAGCCTTCTCTTGCATCCTAGATTTCAAGAAAACAAGTTTCAGAAGAATAATAGATAGGATCCCATGGACTAAACTTTTACAAAGGGAAATCAGGCCAGAAGGGATGGCAGAGTTAATGAAACTGATGACAAAAGGAAATAATTCCATTTGGGAGGAGGAAATGGGGTTTGTTTAAAAGAGATTCATCCAAATGAGGGGGAAATTCAATAATCACGTTTAATAGAGAAGTATTCAGAAGATGGAAGTAAGGCCCCAAAATAGTGAATGAATCATGGCTCTATTATGAAAAAGTATTGAGTGCTAAATCAGAATGAGCCAAAGATGTCAAGAGAAGCTAAGGAACACTCCCTTACTGCCACCTACCCCCAAAAAAGATTTTTTAAAACAATGTACTGAAGGGAAAAGGAGAGAATCTCTGGTTATGGTGGATAGAACAATAAACAGACAATATAAAGTATAGCTCCTTGCTTCTTATTTTACTTTTGTTTTCTCTGCTAAGAAGAATGACCTTTGATGGACCTGATCATAAAAATGGCTAATGGGAAAGTGATACTGGGGATAAGTAAGAAGATAAAACATCAACTGGGCTAGATGAAAAACTGGCATATACGGCTGCTGAGCTATTGTAATCTTTGAAAGATCACAGAAATAAAAAGGAGTCACATGAGACCGAAGGAATGAAACTGTCCTGATTTTAAAAAAGAACAAGAATCTGACAACTGTAGGCCAGTGATGTTGACCTTAAATCTTGGGAAATTCTAGAACGGGAAGTTGTGATTACAAAGAGCAATATGACTTTGTTAAAAATTTGTTGTTTGGTTTTTCAATCTCTATAACCCCATATGGCAAAGATACTGGAGTAGTTTATCATTTTCTTCTGCAGCGCATTTTATAGATAAGGAAAATGAGGCAAAGAGGGATAAGTGAATTGCCCAGGGTCACACAGTTCCCAGTGGTCACACATTTTAACTCAAGTCTCCTTGACCCCAGGCCTGGTGTTCTATCCACTGTACAACCTAGCTGCCTTGTCAAGCATAGATCATCCCAAACTAATTTTATTTCCTTTTTTTTTAAAAAATGTCATGTTTATTTTATGGGGTAGATTCATAAACCATCTACCTTAACTGGTAGATGGGAACAATAATTTAGATAAAGTTTACAAGGGAAAATGAAGGGAGCATATTTATGAAGTACCTACTATGTGCCAAATCCTGAGTTATCATTCTGGATATTATGTCATATCTGTATTTTAGCTTGACTTTTGGTAAGGCTTTATTGTCAAAAAGATGGAGAGAGATATAGACTAGGTGTATGAGTATGATAGTAAATGTTTAACAACTAGCTATCTGAAAGGATAAAAAAAATCTATGGATGAAACATGTTTTTTTTAGGTTTTTGCAAGGCAAATGGGGTTAAGTGGCTTGCCCAAGGCCACACAGCTAGGTAATTAAGTGTCTGAGACCAGATTTGAACCCAGGTACTCCTGACCCCAGGGCCGGTGCTTTATCCACTATGCCACCTAGCCGCCCCTGGATGAAACACTATTAATGGGTTCTCCATCACCCTAGTGTAGATCATCAATAAAATAATAAGTGAAGTCCAGATTTGTAGCAAGTACTGATTTTTAAGGTGTAAGTGCTCGCTTTGAATATTTAACAGTGGGTTCTCACAAATTGATATGAGCTGAATCAAGCAAACCTTTGACTTAGGAGGTTATAGAACTGGATGGATGTACAGATTCAAAAGGACAGCTAGATAGTATATTATATAGAGTGCCCTGCTTAGAATCAGGAAGACTGGTGTGATATTGGGCAAGTCACTTACCTGTTTGCCTTACTTGGTGGAGAACTCACCAGGCAAGCACTCACAAGGGGATCAGAAGAATTGATACCAAGACGCCCTGAAGGTTTCATTGAAGAACTTTAGAATTGACTGTACAGGATGGGAGACATGACCAGCATGGCATGCCCTCATCACTGAGGGTGCTGCACTCTATCAGGAAGGCAGAATTGAAGCAGCTCAAAGGAAACATGACATCTGTAAGCTTAGAGTATCCCAGGTGTTCACATGGACTATTTGTGCCAGACCTGAGGTAGAGCATTCCAAGCTCATGTTGGTCTGATCAGCCAGTTAAACACACCATAATTTGTCTCAAACATAGTGGTGTCATTTTGGTCTTTTTCTGTACAATGGACAAGAACCAACCAGTTTCCTCATCAGTAAAATGAGCTGGAAAGGGGCTTAGAAAACCATTTCAATCTGTCTGCCAATAAAACCCCCCAAAACACTCAAAGAGTCAGACTTGAGTGACCAACAACAATTCAAAGAGTAGTCTTTAATATATTGATGCCAAAGGGGATGGAAGTCTTAATTGAAGTGTACCTGAGAGTACTCAAACTTTTATTGTTTAAATTTTTTATCAGACTTGTAAAACAGTATGTAGGTAGCATAGTTATCAATTTCTCAGATGACTCTAAGCTGGGAAGGAGAGGGGCTGGGTTTCCCTTCTCAGGGACCTTCAAGCAGAGGTCTCAAGACCACTTTTGGAGCGTGTAACAGTGATTTCTTTGGGGTATGCTAAGACCATCTGAGGTTTCTTCCAACTCCTAAATTCTGTGATTTTGAATGATAATCAGAATCCCCCAAAAAAGATCTCAAGAGACTGCACCTAATAAGATCAAATTAAAAAGAGAGAAATGTGAAATCTTACAGTTAGGTTCAAAATCAACTTCACAGTAAGAAAATGGAGAGGCATAGTTAGAAGAAGGTTGGAAAAGATCTAGGGGTTTTAGTGGGCTGCAGAAGTTCAAAATGAGTCAGTGGTCTATTGTATGTCAAGTAAGTTAATTTGATCTTGGGCTGTTTTGGGAGGAATAACTTCCAAAAGGAATGATGGTCCCTCTGTGCTCTGCCCTTCTCAAACCTCATCTTAGAGTACTGCTAGGTACCCCAGTCTAAGAAACATATCAATAAATTGGAGAGTATCCATAATTATGAAAGATCTTGAGGTCTAATGTAGCCCCAAAATTATGTTGCATTGATTTTGTATATACTTAAATAATAATATAGAACCATTCCTGTACCCAAGGGGGGCTGGGACACTTGCCCTTTCTAATTAAAGGATTCTGAGGGGGGAACCTGGCCTCTAAAGAGAATTGTCAAGGTCTTTGTCTCAAACTCTTAGTCTCTTTACACCCCTAACTCAGAGCCATGAGTAGAATCCCTTAGAAGTTGTGGCTTGTCTTAAATTGAAGGTATCCCAAAAAGGGGAGAAGAAAGGGATCTAATGTAAATGAGGTCTAGGACAGCTATTTATTTCTTACTTGCCAAAAAAGATGCTTAAAACACAAACAAGCATACATTGAGAAGAATGTCTCACTCATCACATCATGGGTGTAGAGGGAGGAAAGAAGGACCAAGAGACCCCTCTGGATTTTCTATTTCATCTCAAAGAGTTAAGTATTTCAGTGCTGAGAGAAAAGATACCTAACTTTACTGAAATTGGCCCAAGATCCCACAAATCACATGGGAGCTGGGGTGGGGGGAGCTGAGAAGGGATCATGCCTGTTTACACTCGTACTTAGGAATGGATGTATTATCTTCCCTGATAGAATGTAAACTTCTTAAGGACAAAGGTAATTTCATTGTCTTTCTGAATTCCTAGTATCTGACATATAGCAGATGTTTAATAAAAGCTTGTTGATGTTGAGTTCATGTCATATGAAAATTGTTTGATCAACCAAGAAATAGACAATAGAAGACAAGGAGCATGTTTTGACAAGGGAATGACATTTGTGATTGAAGAAAGCAAGCATTAGGGATAGTGATTGAAAAAAATTAGGACCATTCTCAAGAACCTCATGTTCTAACTGAGGAAGACATATTAAAGAAAATCAGCTGCAACACAGATGGCAAGTCCCAGAAAACCTAAGGTATGAGCACCTGAATAAATGGCAAGACCCAAGGTCTACAGTTAGATAAATAGATCAAGAATGTGAGACATTGGGCAGCTAGGTGGCAGGTGGGATAGAGCACCGGCCCTGGAGTCAGGAGTACCTGAGTTCAAATTCAGACACTTAATCATTACCTAGCTGTGTGGCTCTGGGCAAGCCACTTAACCCCATTGCTTTGCAAAAACCTAAAAAAAAAAAAGAATTTAAGACATGATATTAGAGTTTTGAGTGTTTGAACTGCTGCATATGGACAAGGAATTACACTTGTTCTCTCTGGCCTTAGAAGCCAAAGCCAGGAGCAAATACAGGTTTAATGTTGGGAAAATTTTCTTAACAACTAAGAATTGTCCTAAAGTGCAAAGGATTGATTCAAGAGGCCAAGGATCACCCCTTCTAGGAGGTCTTTGAACAAACAATGTAAGACCAGTTGATATAAGGTATGTTGTAATGGGAATTTCTTTTTGATGGAAGTCATTCTAGATAGTCACTGAAATCTCTTCTACTTCTCACATTCTGTGATTTCACATGTCTCTCCTAAAGAATTTTAGATCAGGGATCCTATCTTTTCTCTTGATTTTTCCTTTACAAATCATGTCCTTTTGAATCAGGTTGATGCTTCTCGAATCTTTCAGTCATGGATCTCATTCCATTGAGTCTCAATAACTCTAGGGTCAAATTTGTCTTTTTTCCTGTAGAATCTCTATTTCACTTTGCTTATTACCCATGCTTTGTTCATTAGTGCAAGGAAATTTGATATGCTTGGTTTAATTGTTGGCTTTATTGGATTTTGTTTCCTATGAATTTCGGATATTCTCTGAGGCAAGTTAGTTTGATAGTCACAGGTCTTTTTTTATTAGGTTTGCATGGCTTTAGAGTAACAAATTTATTTTAGTTTTTTGCAAGGCAAATGGGGTTAAGTGGCTTGCCCAAGGCCACACAGCTAGGTAATGATTAAGTGTCTGAGGTTGGATTTGAACTCAGGTACTCCTGACTCCAGGGCTGGTGCTCTATCCACCACACCACCTAGCCACCCCCTAGTGTAATCCATTTTTATCAGCCTTTATTATGTATATTCCATCCTTGGTCTGGAGCCTTGTTGAATAGTCTTAGTTGTGCCTTGTGACCCTATTTGGGGTTGTTGGTTTTTTTTGGCAGAGATGCTGCAGTGGTTTGTCCTTTTATAGAAATGGAAATTGAGACAAACAGGGTTAGATGACTTGCCCAAGGTCACATAGCTAGTAAGTGTCTGAGGCCAAATTTGAATTCAGAAAGATGAATCTTAACTCTGTCTACTGCATCACCAGAATGGCAAACCACTCAAGGATCTCTGCCCAAAGAGGGTCATGAAGAGTCAGATACGATTGAAAAAAGACTTGCCTGTGCCCATTTGCCTAAAAGTTTGAGAGACATGAAAATTTCCCACTACAACTTGGGAAAATGTCTAGGAGAAAGCTTCAAACAATTCCTAGATTCCTACATTTTAAATTCTCTTCCTATTCAGTTCTTCTTAACTGCTCTATATTTAAGTGTCTGCTTTGAGGTTTGTTGTTGGGGCAGGGGGAAGTTGTTAGAAAATAGTGGTCCAAATTTTCCTTTTTCTTTCTTTCTTTTTTTTTTTAAAGCTCCATGAGTTCATTGAAAATTGACCAGTGAATTAGCCAAGGCATTTTATCTTTGACTAACTGGGGTAACTAATCCAGTTGAACAGCAAAGAGAATTAAATGTTATTTATGGAAATGGTTTTAGCTTTTCTTCCTGATGCTGAAAAATACGATTATATTTGCCATTCACATGTTATCACCCTGTTCCTAAGAATTCATGGCTCTGCTCAGAAAATGAAACAGACTAAACTTTTAGGCAAGAGGAGAAGGGAGCTGCAGTAGTTCTTGACTTGATTAAGCCATCATGTGCACATTCTTGAGCCTTCTGTTCTCCCACATGCTTGCGGGAAGCAGGAGAGGTCCTCATTCCCCCACACTTTCTTCTGGCTGCCTCATAGTCATTTGCCACTGACCTCCTGATTAATCATCCTAGAAGAACTCATGGCTTGAGCCAACCAGAAATGGAGAGAGAGCAATGAGTTCTAGAGGAGACAGCTCCTGTCTACACCCACATACTAGTTAAAACTTATTCATTTGTTTCTTATTTCAATTCTTGGAACGAGAAATATTCCAGAGAAATGTGAAAGGCTGCTGGGAACAAAGGCATGAGAGGAACTGCTTCACGAAGGAAAGCTGAAGAAACTAGAGCCACAGACCCAAAGGGCCCCCCAGTGTCCACCTCCCGGAAATCTGTCCCTTCCTGCATCCCTGACTGACCCTCCATCCCCACTTGGGCTTTGTTTGGGATCCAGCAAAGCAAAGAGTAGTCCTGGAATGACTCACAGAAAGAAAAGGGCAGGAAATGGGTGGGTTCAATGAAGGAACTAAGGAGTTCCTCTGTTCTCTCCTTTGATTTGACCTCTATTTTAAGGATTAAAGGATTTAAGGCATTTGTTTTTATAAGAATTTCATGTTAACACATGAGTTAAAAAAGTCAAAAGACCAAGGTTTACTTCCTTGTTTTCAATATGGAAATATATATATATATATATATATATACATATATATATATATAATAAGAATTAAGAATGATCTACTTTAAAGAGAATTAAATTTTACCCTTTAAAAAGCTAGAAAAATAGAGATTTCAAAAGTACATGTTTATGTATAACAGGGAACTAGTGCTTTGAATTCAGTGTTTATGAACATGCTTAGACTGCTCTGCCAATGCAATCCCCACATAGATTTTAAAACACGTGCAGGAATTAGGAATTATGTCTGATCTGATACCAGTGGGGATGAGGAGCCTCTTTGACTATGAAGCCAGAATTAGAGTGTTTTCAGAATGCATTAGACATTCAAAAACTGTCCTCTTAGTCTAAACCCTTTCCTATATGACTAAATTCAAGTAGAAAAAAATTTATCAGGGGAAAAGTCTTATGCCCTCCCCATCCAAGAAGAATATGTGAGCTAGGAATATGCATCTTTGCATTTATTTTCCCTTTCAGTAAAAAAAATTAGTAAAAGTAAAATGACTACTATTTTTAAGCTTGAAAATATCAGATCAAACCACCAGGAGATATGGTAATGGAGAACATGTTTTACAATCCCCTTCTTCAGCATTAGAACTTAAAGAACAAGGAGCTGCCTTCTGAATCCAGTCTGGCAGGCCAGCAGTGGCTGAGACAGGACTTATTCAGCAACTACACCACACTTGCACATACACATGGGGAGACCAGTGGTTTTACATATGAAACCTGGGAGGAAATTTTGCAACAAGTATCACTGATAAAGACTTCATTTCTAAGATATATAGACAACTGAATAAATTTATGAAAATACTAGTTATTCCCCAATTGATGCTCAAAGGATATAAACAGGTAGTTTTCAGACAAAGAAATCAAAGCTACCTGTAGTCATATGAAAAAAAAATATGTCAAATCACTATTGATTAAAGAAACATAAGCTGAAACGACTGAGAAACATTTCAGGCTTTTGAAGAATAAATAATACTTTTTTCAAAACCTGTTTATAAATGTGGGGAATGACAGATGCTACCCAATATCTTTCATAAGAGAAATTTTTAACCTAGCAAAGATAACAATAAAAATGAAATTTATAGATGATTTCCCTAAAAAATACAGGTAAAAAAATGATAAAATTTTAGTCAACAGAATTCTTTGCCATTACAAAAAGAGCTACTATAAATATTTTTTTTATATGTGGGTCTTTTTTCTTTTTTATGATCTCTACTTTCCAGAAAGGTTGAATCAGTACACAACTCCACCCATAGTACATTAGTGTCCCAGTTTTCCTACATCCTCTTCAACATTAATTTCCTTTTTTGTCATTTGAGTCAATCTGATAGATGTGAGATGATATCTCAGAGTTGCTAGACATTAACAGTTGTTGGGGAGTGTGATGCAGGATCTCTTGCAAGTAAATTCAGAGACAATCATACTTACTCCCACCCTTCTCTGCTGTAGGCTTGTTCCTTTCTGGTTTTTGTCTATTATAGTTCAAAGGCAGTCTAGCAATATCCACTAGAATAACCTCTGAAATTAATTATGGAATCACCTCAGAATTGAGCAAAATTAGAGACATTCTTTCTCTAATCATTTTTGCTCCCACCCTAGCATAAAATTCAGAGCGTCTCCTCTCCCATAAGATAGTTTCTCCTCTCTCAAGCTTGAAATAAAAGCATGTGGGGCGGCTGGGTGGTGCAGTGGATAAAGCACCGGCCCTGGAGTCAGGAGTACCTAGGTTCAAATCCAGTCTCAGACACTTAATAATTACCTAGTTGTGTGACCTTGGGCAAGCCACTTAACCCCATTTGCCTTGCAAAAACCTAAAAAAAAAAAGAAAGAAAAAAGAAAAACATGTAGTATTAGGTAAAAACACTGAAAGTAAACAATTTATTAGAAGTATCAAGTAAGATAAAAGTAAAGATAAACATTCAAACACCTGCTCAAGTGCTTTAAATAGGGAGTGGTGAACAGTAAGAATGTTTTGAAGAAATATAGTGATTTAAACACTGAGAAATGCAGGGGTGGGAGAAAGAATTTGCTAACTATCACAATTACTGGTTCATTTTTGTCTCTGCATTACAGTCATGATGATCATGCTGCTGTCTTCTTCTCATTTCTTTTTTTTCTTCACTTTTCCCACCTAGTTCCCTGAGGTTTGATAGAAATCCCTTTCTCAAAGAGTTGGAACTCCAAAAGAAATCAAGTTCTCCTGAATGGCTGTGCCATGAATTTAGCACAAGGGTACTCTCTCAATCACCAAACTAAGGTTCTCCAGAAACTCTGATCCTGGGTCTGAACAACCCAGTGCTATATTCCTCCCCACAGCTAAAATTTTGTAGTCTCTGTGAAATATCCATAGGACCTATCTGACATCTGCAGTGGAATATTGTAATCATCACAATAAGTCAGTATAACAGAGCACCACAATCATACTAGAGTATCACATATTAACTCCACATTAATGTTTCATATATTAGATATAACTTATGACAAAAAGTCTAAAATATATGCAGGATGTACTAAATTCAAACACTATAATAGTCTATGTATAGCCATAGTCTTTGTATATCGACAAGCAAATAATCACAAACAGTAAAAAATAATAGTAACGTGGATTGACTGATATAGTAACAATATACACATCATTAGTTTATATAAAAATAACAAAAAAGGAATACTAAACCAGATATAGTTATAGTTCCTGCAGGATGCTAATGACAACATATATATCAACATATGTCATCATACACAATCTTGTGCGATTTATACATAAGTGAACATTAGTAATCATTTCTCATCTTTCTCCAGCAACATCACAAGTCAGATTGTTCAGTCTTTTTTATAACCTGTTGATCTCTCTGCATCTGTGCCTGAACTGGTTTATGGATTAGACTGACAAAAATTATCTCAAATTTCTTGAGATAATTTGTTAGCTAGAAGCATTGAACATTTTATTTGAATTAGCAAGTATTTATTTCCTCTCCTTCCTCCCTCCCCAACTGAAGAAGAAAAATGTCTTGTAACAAATATGAATAGTCAAGCAAAACAAATTCTCCATTAGTCATATATAAAAGTGTATGTCTCATTCTACATCTTGAATCTGTTACTGCCCTTTCAAGAGAGAGGTAGCATGCCTCATAATTTCTCTGGAATCATGATTGTTCATTGCTTTAAACAGTTTTTAAGTCTTTCAGAATTTTTGTCTTTACAATCTTAGCATTGCATATAAATTGTTCTCCTGGTTCTGTTCACTTCATTTAGCTTTAGCTTCATATACATATATATATATATATATATATATATATATATATATATATATATATATATAGCTTCCCAGTTTTTTTAAGAAACCATCTCTTTCATAAATTCTTATGACACATTAGTATTGCAATACATTTATATAACATAATTTGTTTGATTTTTATCCAGCTGTTGGAGACTTGTTTAGTTTCCAGTTCTTTACCACTATGAAAAGAGCAAGAATAAATTTTTATATAGGTTTCTTTTTTCTTCTTTTTTAGATTTTGGGGTGTTACTTAGAAATGGCTGGGTCAATTCATAATCCTTCCAATAGTGCCTGTTTTCCTGAAATCCCTTCAATATTTTTTATTTTCCCAGTCGAATGACTATAGGGTATAGCCTAAATTGCTTTAATTTTTTACTTCATTTGGAGAATTTATTTTTCAAGTGGCTATTGGCTATCAACAATATTAAGCTCTGTAGATTGCCTCTATACTCCAAGGCTGAGGTTTTATGAAGAAAATGTGTTGTCTCTGGGTTTAGCCATAAGTCGCTGCCTTCATCTGAAGCGGAGTCCTTTCCAGTTCTAGGCAAGGACCTTCTATCTAGCTCAGGTGTCATTCTACCAATTTCTTCTCCTCATGGTCTGCTTAGTTAACTTTCCACCATTTCTTCTCTTCTGTTCATCAGTCTAACTCTACTCTGTGCAATAAACACACAGTCTTCATAGGTATTCCATCATTCTCTCATTTTATAAACTAAAGTTGTGCAGCCTTTCAACAGTTTTGATATGATTTAGCTTTTCAGAAATCAGCTAACTTCTTTGTTCCTTAATCATGAAATCAGTAAAGCTCTATCATCTTACTGCAATTATTATTAATGAACATGCTATAAATTGTTCCTATCTCAGTTTTCTTCTCTCTCTCTCTCTCTCTCTCTCTCTCTCTCTCTCTCTCTCTCTCTCTCTCTTAACTGACCTAGACTAAATTTAAATACTTATATCTATCTTTTCCATCTTATATGCCTTTCACCCAAATTTCAGCAAGTTTGATACAAAGGCATCTGGCCTCTTTCTCATGTGTGATTTAAATACTCAGACCTCCTTATGGGCAGTAACATAGTTTTCACTTTTTGCTCCTTGCCAAACTTTTGAGTAACTTGCTCTTAAAGTTAAACTTTGGTCAGAATGGATCTTTACAGGGACTCTAGAAATAATTAGACTAAGACATGACTCTTCCACAACACTTTTCTAACAGTGGAAGTTTTTTGGTTCCAGTTGAATATTTGTGTGCATTCCTATTAAAAAAATCATTCTCCACTATGGCATATCTTGTCATTTTGTTATCTTTTCCCCCAGAGATAAAGGCCAGGATAGACAAGTTCTAATAATTTGCTAACATACATATTTTCAACATATATACATATTTTCAACATGAGTTGATAACATTTTTCTTTGGACATATCAAGCATAAGGCTCATATTTAATCACTTCTGCCACCTTAAACTAATAAAATGTGTTTCTAACTAACTCGGGGGTTCTCTCTTGACTCTTATGTCCAAAGTCATAATATGGTGTTTTCATGGTCATAGAGTAATATGCAATGGCAACACCAACTGCTTCCTGGTATTATATATGGGATTACTCTAATAATCTACATATTACAGTTTCTGCTATTATCTCAACAGTAAGTTATCTAGAGAATGGAAGTTGAGTCCTTAAGCTTTAATTCTTTGTTTTGGTGGTTGTTGTTACTGTTTTTTTATTTTAATTATATTATTTCCTGAGTCCTTCATGAGGCAAAAATGGTTGGTTTAATGAAACAAAGATTATTTTCACTGCTGACACTAGCGATCTCAACTACGTTTCTTTGAAACTATGAGCCATTCTTGATAGCCTTTGTTCCTACCTTAAGCATCATCATCATTTTAATGACATATAACCTTTGAGATAGAGCATATGTGTTCTTATTAGTTCTCTAGCAAGTAGCATATATTAAATTCATGGTTAGCTAATATTGCCCACCTATCTCTGGTAAACAGCATCTAATTTGGGACTTGGTTTCAAAGTCCAGAAT
Source organism: Macrotis lagotis (assembly GCF_037893015.1). Lineage (NCBI taxonomy): Eukaryota > Metazoa > Chordata > Mammalia > Peramelemorphia > Peramelidae > Macrotis > Macrotis lagotis. Next base: position 174,224,564 of record NC_133666.1, read on the forward strand.
TCTTCAGTACATGAACATGTCTCAGTGATAGCTGGTAAATATAATGGATTTCTGATGACCATCATTCTCTTCTCCCAAACCCTCTAAACCTATCTAAATTTGCAGTTCAAAAGGCTTTCTAAAATGCATTTGTGATGAAAGCTTGTTGACATTTTTCTATTCAACAGTATCCGAATGACTTCATTAGCTTTAGAGCATTTTTCTCTTCTCCTTCTGGTTCTCTCTAATGCTACATCCATGCATGAGATCATTCAGTAGTTTAGAAATCATAGCATATTCTTACCAAGTTGTGATTGTGGTCTCTGGATCAGAAAAATTCTTATCTCTTTCAATGTTCTTTGAATTTGCATGGTTAAGAAGTTCATCTATCTTCTCTGGGTTGCTGCTCATATCTTGTAAATTATGTGTCCTAAATAATTAATAGGGGCCCTTCAAAACTGACACTGGTCAATTAATAGTTTTAGATTGGCTTCTTTTGGTCAAACACTTTGAGTTTCTCACATTCTTTCACTATCTTACTTTTCAAATTAATTTTATTTTAAAATTCTCAACTTACATACCAAATATAATTTCCACATACAGAGTAGGACACAAAAGTAGATTTGTAGATGAAACTATGAATTTCTACTTCATGCCTTTTATTTTTTGCATATATATATATAAAATATATATAATAAATTCCACATATTACTTTCAAATTGTCCAGCTTGTCTGTTTCCCTTTGAACTTCCTTCTGTTCTTTTCTGTGCATTTAAAAAAAACTCAATGACCTTTTCTTCTTGAGTTACTATTGCTAATTCTCTTCTTCTTAATCCTGCACCCCGCCCCAAAAGAAAGCAAACTATTTTAGCATATAAGCATAGCCAATCAAAAAAAAAATGTAGTCATGTCCCAATAATGTATAGATTTCTATAGCCTTTGTCTATTACCTCTCTGACAGGAGATAAGTATCATGTCTCATAGCTGGTCACTGTACTGATCAAAACTGTCAAAATTGTTTATTTTCAAAAGGTTGTTCTATAACTTGTGATCTTGGTTAGTTGTGCTCATTTCACTCAGTTCATGATTCTCTAAATTTCATCATCTATAACAATATTTCCTTACATCCATTTACCATGATTCAATGATTTTGTCATTTTTTTTTTCTTTTCTATCCTTAACAACCCTCATTTACATTTGTTTGCCTGTTGAATTTGATATATTTATACACCAGATCATTTGTGTATTTGTCTTTTGTCTGTCAGATAAAAGTGAGGTTCATTTGATGCTTTTTTCCTATTTACCTCAAATAAGAAAAATAGCACTTTACCTCCTCATTTCTTCTTTCTTTCTACTCTGTTTTCCTCCTTTTGCCTCCCTCATCTTTTTTTTTTCCTCTTCAAACCCTCAGAACAGAATCAGTCCACCCCAGATCCTCTATTTTTTTTAAGCTTACTTGAAGACATTGATACTTAGAAAATGATTTCTTTTCTCCATTAGGATGTTGAGTGCTACATTATCATACAGCTCCTTTCAATTGCTCAAATAAATTTACCTTTATGGGTTTTTCTTGACTCCGGCATTTGCCTCTTTGAATTCCTAGTCAGCTCTGTGTTTTCATCAAAAATGTTTAAAAGTGCTCTATTTCATTAGAAGTTCATTCCTCCCTGCCCCGGAATTATACTTAGCTTTGCAAGGAAGTTTTTCTTGGTGACACAGTACCTAGATTACAATAATACTTATTCACTTGACTTCAATGCTTATAATTCCTAGATAGTTTCTCATTTATATTAGAAACTGAAACATCCTGAGAGACTTTGACAGTAGTTACTTGCTACTTGAATTCCTTTCTGGATATTTGCAGTATCTTTTTATTGATTGATTGATATCTATTCATTTATTCATATGATAATAGAACTCTGGATTTTTCCTTTGATCAAACTGGAACTTTTATGTTTGGGGAGAATAAAGAACTGATGATAGATTTTTTTTTCCACTCTCACTTTGTCCTTAGCTTTTTTCATAGACCTGGGAAGTTTTCATTTATAACTTCTTGAAATATAGTGCCGAAGGTTTTTTTCAGAGAATTCACTGATTCTTAAAGTTATCTATTTTTGAACTACTTTTAAAGAATTTTTTAGCTTACATGTTCTTTTTTTAATTAAATTTTAGTAATAAGAAAAAAATTAGCCTTCTCTATCTCACACACCCTTCCTTGTTCACTGAGAAAGAAAAACAAAGCCTTTGTTACAAATATGAATAATTAAAGCACATTTTTACATTTGCCATGTCAAAAAAAAAGTCTCATTTTGTCCTTTCTTTTAGTGCCCAGAAAGAAGGTTGCTTTAGTCCTCTGGAATAGTGACTGGCCAGAGTTACTACGTCTTTCAAAGTTATTTGACGTTACAATATTTTTTCTCCCTATAAGTAGATCTCCTGGTTCATTTCACTCCTTATCAGAAAGTCTTACTAAGTTCCTCTGAAAATTCAGTGATCATCCTCAGTTTCTGATTCTTGACCACTATAAAAAGTCATTATTTTTTTGTCCATCTGTAGATTTCATATTGCTTAGTATTATTTCTCCCTTAATCTTCCCTCTCTCTAATCCCTGCCCTCTTTTCTCCCTTCTTGCTTCCTCTCTAAATTCCTGTTAAGTGAAATGTATTCCTGTGGCCCATTCTATGCTTTGACCAATTTAGATGAGTGTGGTTCAAGTGACAGCTTCTCCCCCCACCCCTTCCTCCTTTTTTTTTGTATAGACTTCTACTTGCACACCCTGAGTATATGAGATAATTTCCCCTATCCTTCCTCTCTTTTTCTTCTTCCCACCCAATGTATTTCCTCTTTCCATATTTATTTTAGGATTGTCAAGACATAATAGAACATAACTAGTCTTCTGTCTAATTAGACTTTTCCTAAGATCTTGATGATGATAGGGTTCAGAGGGATCTTATGTCATCTCCCTGTAAATAGAATGTAAGCAGTTTATGCTTGTATAGTCTCTTATAATTGTTCATTCATATTTATTTTTTATGTCTCTCTTCAATTCTGTGTTTTCATTTCAAAGTTTCTAAGCAGCTCTGGTCTTTTTATCAGGAATTCTTGGAAGTCCTCTTACATTAAAAGTTCAATTCCTCCCTCCCCATATGATTATGTTCTGTTTTTACTGAATAAGTAATTCTTTGTTATAAATCATATCATTTAACTTCTGGGATAATGTATCCTAAGTTTTCTTCTTTTTTATAGTAGTAGCTGATTTTTATATTGTCCTAATTGTGACTTTCCAATTACTTGAATTCTTTATGTCTGCTTGCAATATGTCTTTTTAAAAATATTTTGTTTTAGTCAAAATTCATCTTCTCACTCTCCCTTCTTCCCATAAGTAAGAACAACCCCCTCCCCCCCAAATCCATTACAAACATGCAGAGTATATCAAATTTCTCCATTGGCCATGTAAAAGAAAAAATCTCATTCTGTATCCTGAATCTATAACCTCTCTATTAGGAGTTAGATAGTATGTTTCATTAACAGTCCTTTAGAATTATGGTTGGTCATCAGGCTAATAAAAGTTCACCATAACTGGAGTTTGAGGAGACATCTTAAACAAATTGTGTCCAAAAATGAACCCATTATCTTTTCCCCTAATTACTGAGGAGGGCAATGCCATCCTCCTAGGCTGGCAACCTAGGTAGCATCTTTCACTGCTCACTACCTCACAATCTCCATATCCAATCTATTGCCAAGTTCTGTCAATTTTACCTTTGCAACATCTCTCAAATATGTTCCTTTCTCTGCTCTGAAACTTCCTCCACCTTGGTGCCGGTCCTGGACTGTTACCATAACCTATTGCTTGGTCTGATTACCTCATCTCTCTCAAATTCAGTCCATCTGCCATTCAGTCAAAGTGATTTTCCTGCAAAGCAGGTCCAATCATGTCACTCTACTCACTGAACTCCAACAGCTCCCTCTAAAACCTCTAGAACCTCCCTCAAGAACTAACAATCGCCTCTAGAACTAAATACTGAATCCTCTTTAGCCTTCAAAGTCCTTTATCACCTAGTCCCTTCTTACTTTTACTTTATTCTTATATCTTATTTCCCACTCTGGAAAATTTCAGTCAGTTTTTGGATGTCCAATGGACTCTCCATCTTGTAGATCTCAGTTGGAATAAAATCATGTGCTTTAAAAGCAGTCTAATGGCATTCAAAACCTCTTCTTCAATTGGAACATCAGGTAGGACTGATTGACTTCAACTTGAGGTAAACAGTCAATGGCTTCTGCATTGATTGATGATGGTCTGTTAACACTATAGGTGTGTTTAACCCATTATCATTAATCATGTGGATCGATGTGGATCCATCAGCACTGAGTAGTTGAGATGCCCCATATTTGGCATGAAGGAATTATCCCCCAAGAATTCAAGGATGCCCCCATAGTCCATCTCTATAAAGATAAAGGGAATAGATAGTCCTGTGACAATCATAGGGGATTTCTCTTTTAGTCATTGCTGGTAAGATTCTTGCCAGGGTCCCTCTCAATAGTTTGATCCTACACTTGGAAGATGGTCACCTCCCTGGGAGCCAGTGCAGCTTCAGAAAAGGTAGAGGAACAGTCAATATGGTGTTTGCCACCCAACAACTTCAAGAAAAATGCCAGAAAGAGAACAGAAGTCTGTATACAACATTTGTAGATCTGACCAAGGTCTTTGATACTGTCAGGTGTGAGGACTTATGGAAAATTATGTCAAAATTTGGTTGCCCAAAGAAGTTCATCAATATTGTATGTCATTTTTCAAGATAGTGTACTTGCCCAGGTTCTGGAGAGTGGATGATGCTCTTGAGATTTCCCAGTCATCAATAGAGTAAAACAAGGATGTGTTCTTTCTCTCATACTTTTTTAGCGTGATGTTTTCAGCCATGTTATCAAATGCCTTCACTGAGGATGAACATGACCTCAAGGTCAGCTACCAAACTGATGGCAAATTCTTTAACTTGAAAAGGCTACAAGCCAAGACCAGAGTAGAGGTAGTGTTGGTGCATGATCTTCTGTTTGCAGATGATTGTACACTCAATACAGCCTCTGAAGCTGAGATGCAATGAAGTATGGATTGATTCTCTGCTGCTTGTGCTAATTTTGGTCTAACAACTAACACCAAGAAAACACAGGTGCTCCATCAGCCAGCACCACACCATCTATATGTGGAACCATTGATTACAGAAAATGGAGAAGTTTCAAGTACTTCCTTTGGCAATGTCCTGTCCAAGGAGGCACACATTGACAATGAAGTTGATACTTTCATTACTAGAGCTAGCTTAGTATTTAGGAGAGAAGAGGTATTAGACTGACACCAAACTGAGGGTCTAAAGAGCCATTGTGCTGACATCATTGCTATATGCCTCTGAAACCTGGACAGTCTACTAGCTCCGTGTCAGGAAACTGAATCATTTCCACTTAAATTGTCTTAGGAAGATTCTGAAGATCACCTGGCAGGAGAAGATACCAGACACTGAGGTCCTTTCTTGAGTTAAACTGCCTAAAATTCCAACATTACTACAGAGAGTGCAACTACAATGGACTGGACACACTGTTAGAATGCCAGACATACACTTGCCAAAAAACTATTTTATGGAGAACTCGCAGAGGGCAAGTGTTCACAAGGGGGTCAGAAGAAGTAATACCAGGACACCCTGAACATCTCATTAAAGAACTTAAGAACTGATTGTACAACATGGGAGATACTGGCACAGGACCACTCAGCATGGTGTGTCTTCTTCAGTGAAGGGCTGTGCTCTATGAGGAAGGCAGAATTGAAGCAGCTCAAAGGAAACATGACATATATAAGTTTAGAGTACCCAGCCCAGGTGTTCACATGGATTATTTGTGCCCAACCTGTGGTAGAGCATTCCGAGCTCATATTGGGCTGATCAGCCACAGTTGGACACACTGTAATTTGCCTCAAACATAGTGATGCCATTTTGGTCTTCTTCTATAATGAAGGGCAAAAACTAACCAACCAACTTCCCACTCTGATCCAGGGACAATGAACTTACTGTTCCACAAACATAATAATCCAACTCCTGACTCAAGCATTTTTCCTGGCTGTCTCTCCCAGGTCTGCAATGCTCTCCTTCTTTATGTCCACTTATTTACTCCATTGACATCCTTTAATCCCAACTAAAATATCCATCTTCTACTTGAAGTCTTTCCCAACCTCTTAATACTCTTAATTCTCCTCTTTCCTATTTATCCTGTATACAGCTTGTTTAAATATTGTTTGTTTATTGTCTCTCCCATCAGATTGTGAGCTCCTTGAGGGCAGGGGCTGTCTTTTTTCTCTTTTTGTATTCTCAGTGCTTTGCCCAGGGTCTAGAAAAATAGTAGGTACTTAAAAATATTTTCTGACAATAATATTCCATTTCATTTATATATTATAACTTGTTCAACCATTCCCCAGTTCATAGGCACCCCTTCAAATTCCATTCTTTGCCACCTCAAAAAGAGTTGTTTTTGCACATGTTTAAGAATTTGTTTTGTTCTCTCTACTTCCTCTTCCTATCTCCCTTTTCCCTTCTGAGAGAAACAGATTTTTAAACCCACTGTATATCTTCCTTCTTTTGACCAGATAGATTCTCCTCATTAGTATAGAACTCTAATTGTGCATCTTGATTATGTGAGATTTCCCCTATTTTCTTCTCTCCACCCCCTCCAATGCATTTCTCTTGCCTTCTCTTTCCATTTATTTCTCGAAATCAAGACATAATAGAAAAACTCCCAAGTTATGTCAAGTTAGACTTCCTCTTTGACCCCTGGTGATGATAAAGTTCAGAAAGGATATTTTCCCCATTGTATCATTTCCCCATTTTAAAATGTAAGCAGCTTGTCCTTGTGCTTTATCATTGTTCATTCATGTTTACCTTTTTATTTTTTACTCCTGTTTACATTAAAAAGTTTCTCTACGGCTCTTGTCTTTTATTGTGAATTCTTAGAAATCCTATTTCATTAAAGGAACTTTTTTCCCCTCTAGTATTATATTCAGTTTTGCTGGGTAGTTTATTCTTGGCTGTAAACTGATTTCCTTTGCCTTTTTGGAATGCTGTGTTCTAAGTTATGCTTCCTTTATAGTGGTGGCTGCTGCTCTTTAGTTTTTGAGTTTATTTTTTCTGTATTACAGTATTTTTTTCCTTGACTTGGAAACTCTGGATTTTGGCTATGATGTTCCTAGGAATTTTCATTTAGGGCTTCTTTCAAGAAAAGACTTACAGATTCTTCTATTTTCACTTTGCCATCTGGCTCTAAGAGATTTGGGCAGTTTCTTTTGAAAGTTTCTTGAAATAAGATATTTTGGTTCATTTTTTGATCATAGTGTTAGATTGTCTAGTGATAGATCTGTGCAAGTGGTAGAGGTTTGATCTGGCCATAAAACAACAGCTAAAGATTTGGAAGACATCTGAGGTAGACTGTAAATTTTGATGTAAAGTGTCAGAGAACCCACTTTTAAACATGTACCATCTCTGAGGTTAAAAAAAAATGGAAATCATTTATTAGGAGTGTTTGCAAAAACTAAGATTAGCACTACCACTCTGGGCTAAATGCTAAATGCTGACAGTATTCTCTAAGTTTATCAAATATCATTGCCTTCTAAATATATGCAAGTTGGATTGCTTGATAATTGAGATTATTAAAATGAGTAATGATACAGTTCAAGAAAAGATACAGAGTGAATTACTGAACTAAAGAAAAATCACACAAATATAATAACAACAAAAATAGCATTTGATTTGTGGCTAGATGCTGGGAAACTAAGATCTTTGAAGAATGAACCAAGACTACTATGTTTCTTTGTATAACACAACTTGGGAGAACTCAATTTTGACTTTCAGTACATTGTCTCTCTCAGTACATAGTAGTACATAGTACTCTCAGTACATAGAAGCAAAACAACAGGGTTCACTGATGGCACAGATTTGAAGGCAGAAGGCTATGAAGCCCAACTGCTGAAAGATGGAACCACAGACAAAACTATTCTCCTTGGAAAAACAAAGAGCAAAAGGAACAGAGGTTACAACAGTTTGATACAAAAATACCACCAGTAGTATACAACCAAAGAGGAATTTGTAATATGTTACAAATGTGGGCTAAATGGCCATACACATGTCAGATTCAGAAGTTTGAGGCAAGTGATTTTGTTCAACCTTATGAGGACTCGGATTTTGGTTTTGTTTTTCAAATTTAGAAGTAGAAACTGAAAAATTTGAGGAATGTTTATCAAGAGAAAAAGAGGAATCTCATTTTCTGAGTAGCATGTGTGATGTGACAAAGGTGCAATCCACTAAATTCACCTTGCAAGGCCTGATCATTCCAAAGGAAGATTCCTTTCTTTCTAGAAGACCTCAGAGACCATCTGAAAGAATTATTGGTCATCAACATCATCACACCATTCATCAGCTATATACATTACCTATAGTGCTGAAACAGAAGAATGGAAAGATAGGCATACACATGAACTAATGTACTCGAAATCAAACTAAAATGTATTATTATACCACATCAAGAAGGCAAGATACTCTGAACTGCATAGCAAGTGGCTTCTTGTGTTGGATTTATACAGTAAATACTAAGGAAGAAGAAGGAAAGGAGATGAGTTTTCTTCTGCCTGGCTAAAACACACGCACCAAGACATTCCAGAATACTTGCCACTTTTCAGTGAATGATGGAGAAAGTAGTTGTAGACATGAATGATCTGGAAATGTTGGTGTATCTTTATAGCCTCATTGTTTTTAAAAAAAAGACAATGGAACTTCTGGCCAAGATAGCTGATGGGAATAGAGAAAGATTAACAAACTTTTATAAACCTACTTCAGGGAAAATCTGAAATTCACACCCGACTGAATGATAAGAAATCCAAATAATCACTTGTTCCACTTTAAAAGCACACACACACACACACCCAGAAAGCCTCTTGCAAAGGGGAGCCACCAGCTTTCAGAAAAGGGAAGATCTACATGAATGATCACAGACAGAATACCATAGCAACACGTTTCTGACCTCCAAATCCTGATGATGGCATCAGAATCAGCCTTTGCATTTTAGTGATAAAAGGAGGAATACTGATGGTTGAAATCTTCATGTGCACAAATATAGATATAGAAAAATGAGTCCAGTCTCCCTCTCATTTATTTCATTAGGACAATGACAAGGAGCAAGACTGGCTATTGTAGAGTTTCATCTTAACTGGGGTTAAAGGAAATGCAATTGGTTCCCCATTTCCTCTAATGAAAGGTAGGGCTTTAATAATAAGCATAATAATTTAGTCAAATAGTCAGGGATGAGGAAGCAGGGCAGTTAAATAACACTTGGTTCTCACCCCCTGCCTCCAATATTATCATAGGACTGCACATCCTTATTACTTAGCTGGGTAGGAGAACATTGATGACCAGATTCTGCCCATGACCATTCACCCAAGGGTGAACTACAGAAACTCCTCATATAGCAGCATAACATAAAGGACAGCATTTGAGGTCTTAACTGTTTCCTGGCTTTTATTTAGGGGCACAGAAGGGATATGGAGTGTGCTGTGGTTTGTTTTCTGAAATATTTTTGCTCTCCTCCTGTCCCTAATTTTTCTAGGTTGAGTCCCTTGGCTACTTTCTAGTCACATTAAAAACACAAATTGAGGAGGGCTTTTTTTTTTTTAATTTGGTAAAGGAGGGTAAGAGTTGAATTTATGAGATAATGATCTTTAGGCAGCAACCACACAACCCAGAAAACAGCAACATCCTCATAGCCACAGTAGCTCTAAATTGCTTTTCTCAAATTCATCAACCTCTTCCTTCCTTCCTTCTCCTTTGAACTATAGCAACAACTCTGAGGAGAGAAAAGTATTCAGAGAGGTTTAGGAATGATTTTTTTTTAAGGTAAGAGAAATTGAATTCCATTTTCATTTAAAGCTCTAATAAGTTCCACAAGTGCTAATTTTGATTGTATTCAGCAGGTAGGTAGCATGGCACAAAAGACAGAATTTGGAGTTGGGAACCCCTGGGTTGAAATCCCAGCTCTGTCACTTTTTAGCATGGGCTGGGCAAGTTTTTCTGGGGTCTCAGGATCCCCAAATATACAATGAGGTTGGATTGGATGACCTCTAAAAACTAATTCCAACTCTAATTTTTTTTTAGGGTTTTTTTTTTTGCAAGGCAAAATGGGGTTAAGTGGCTTGCCCAAAGCCACACAGCCAGGTAATTATTAAGTGTCTGAGGCTGAATTTAAATTCAGGTACTCCTGACTCCAGCGCCAGTGCTCTATTCACTACTACCTAGCCACCCCTCTAGCTCTAATTTGATAAGCTTTATATGAACTTTTGACTCATCAATCTTTTAACCTTCAAAAGCTGGTGTTGTGAGATTTTTCCTTTTAGTTTTAAAAACTAAATTGGTATTAGTATTAGTATTTATTGAGGGTGGACCTGATAATAACTGAGATTTCCATGTACAAAAGACAGATGCTAATTTAAGCGGGAAAAATCGGTGTTAATATTTTAGTTAGTTGAAAAAACTTGGATTTGGCAACCAGGTACAAGTTAAAGAGAGAACCTAGGAAATCTTTAGTTTTAGTTTAGTTTTGTTTCTTTTCCACAAGAAGTGGAAATAGAGTGCAGGTTGTTAGGTAAAGATGGAAAGGAATAATGATTTAGGTAGAAGTTAGACCTATACATTTTTCATACTTTTATAACTTTCAAATTTATATGTGGGAAATTTGGGTCATGGCACTGTAATCTTTTCCAATGTGGGGATGCTCCTGCAGCCCCTGTAACAATGGGCTCCCACTTTCTGTCTTCTGATATACCTAGATTTGATTGCAACTATTAACATTTTTGAGGAAAAGTTGATTTCTAAGCCTTGAAATAAGACAAGCAGTGTGAATGAGCAATAAAAATACCAAAGATTTATAACTACTGAGCTGACTAAAGTTCAAGGAATGTGAGTGCAGATGTCTCCTTTTAAAGTCACAGATGGCGCTTATGGGCTATTTTCCTTTAAAGTATCTCTGAAACAGTAACCCTATTTTGGAACAGGCAAGTAAGATTTTTTCCTTTAGGGGCCAACAAAAACGAGTCTAAAGTCATTTCTCTTCTGTTTTCTTTCCTGCTGTTTCCAGGTCTTAGGGTGCTTATTGTCTATTAGGAGTTCTAGTCCAACAGAATGTCACACACTTGACTGACCGTTTTTTGAGCAAAGCCCATGTAATTTTCAACTCTTTCAGGGAAGCAGAATCTTTTCTATCCTAAATGGAATTAGATGAATAAAGTTTCTATCTTGGTTAAATTAGATTCTTAACCTAAAACTTAAATACAGTAGGAACTAATTGGCATGCCAGAGCTAAGGAAGATAATCATTTAAATTTGCATTAGTGATAGATTATATATCATCTAATCCAAAATAATTATTTTTGAACCAAGGCATAAGCAAATTTGTAGACTAGCACATTCTAATAATGTGTGATATTGCCTGTTTAGTTTTAGGTAATTATATCTTTGAAAGGAAATATGAAGTAGTGTAGAGAACTGGCATTAAAGTGACCTGGACAAGTCAGTGTAACCCCTCATGATCTAGTTAATTCTTAAATTGTTAAATTGCATAGATGTTGGCCTGAACCAGTAGAGGGATTTTTCTTTCTCACACCAATATTATAGTTCTTTTTTTTTGTAAAATTAAAGATTTTATTTATTTTGAGTTTTACAATCCCCCCCACCAATCTTACTTCCCTCCCCACCCCCCACAGAAAACAATTTGTCACTCTTTACAATGATACTATAGTTCTATCCCTATTCTTAATTATATCTTTTTGGTCACTGAATGCCCAATAGCTTAGTGATCAATACCATCAAGAAACAGATTTTTGAAAAGAAAATTTTAAACACTAAAATACTGTCAGAGAAAAAGTTTCATTAAGAGAACCAACTAGGTTGAATAGAAGTGAAGTTAAATGAAAAACTGTTTTCCTTTCTTCCTTGGAAGGCAAAATAATTTTAGATTCCTGATTCTATGAGGAAGAACATTCCTCACATTTGTTCCCACTGGACAAATTCTTCAGGGTTTTTCCTCCCCCTCTGGGTAACGTGGGGACAGCATAGTCTCTTATGCTTGATTTTTGCTTAATGGCTCAAATGTACTATGTAGGACTGAAATCTTTTCATGGTCCCCTTCTTTACAGAAAATACAATTTATTACTTAATCCAAATGCTTACATTACTACCAACATGCTTTCTCTACTAGATAAGATTTTCTCTTCTTAGGAAATGGGAAACACAAAACTCTAATAAAACAACAATAATTGGTTAGTACAACTAACCCATAGGACACAGGTCAGGGCAAAATGGTATCTAGAGAAATTGTCCATTTGACCATGTGCCTGAAGGAAGCCTTCCTTGACTTGCAGAGAGGCCCTTGTACCTTACATCAGGAAGTATACTGATTATTCTAAAAGCCCATTTACAACGTTTGACTGCAGTAAAATCAGACTCTTTCCAACCCTGGACTTGCTGAGGTTAGTAGGCAGTCACTATGATATTCAGGTGAATAGAGTGGGTTGTTCTCCATTTTTCAAAACTCCCCAGAGAAATTTGTATAGATCTGAGAGTGGAAGAAAGGGAACATTAGATTGTGAGCTCACATCAGAATAAGGAAGGATATGGGCTGTTTGGTGAAGGATTTATTCTTATAGCTTTCTAAAAGGAAAAACTAATTGAACTACTGAATGACATAAATTGAATTTTAGTTAAGTGGGTCAAGTCAGACAAAATTTTTTTTTAAAAAATGCTTTTTATCTCCTATAAAAAGAATGCCAAAGTTTAGTCCAATGGGAGACCTAGATTCTAGGCCTAGCTCTGCTACTAAATCTAGTAGAGTACTTAACTTTCCTGTGGGATTAGTTTACTTATTAGAAAATGAAATATTTGGATTGGATTACATCTACAGTGTTCTAGCTTTGTTCAGAATTGGAATTAAGCCAACTAAATGTGTTCATATTCCTAGGAGTTCTAAATCCTAACCTACTCAGGAGCTGGTCCCTTTGGGGATTTTTATGAATTTCCTGCTCTTAACTCCTATGGAGAATTCTCAGACTTAAGATTTTTTTTATTATTATTAAATTTCTTTAATTAATAAAAATCGACTTTCTTTTCCATCTACCTCTCCCTACTCCACTGGAGAGAAAAAAAGAAAACTTTTGTTACAACTAAGTCAAGCAAAAGAAAGAAAAATTATTCTTATTTATTTATCCTCCTGGCTCTTCACTCCACATCAGTTCATGAGTCTTCACAAGTTGCTCTGAAACTATCCCTTTTGCTATTTTTTATGGTCAGTCAGTTGATAAAAATTTAATAAGTATGTAAAAGTATTAGGGATACAAATACAAAAAAAAGGCAGTTCTTGCCCTCAAAGAACTTAAGTCAAACAAATTAGATTGGAACAAAAACTGATACATCTTAATTTATTCAGCTCTCCCTAATCAATGGTACAAGTTCTTTGACACCAAAAAAAGAGGTGCATACTTTTTGTTTTTGCACATAACAGTCAATAAGCATTTATAAAACTGTGTTAAGCACTAGAGATATAAAAAAAGGTAGAAAACATTCTTTGCCTGCAGTGAGTTCACAATCTAAAGGGGGAGACAATATACAAACAACTCTGCACAACTAAGTTACAAGCTGGATAGTTTTTTTTTTGGCAAGGCAGTGGGGTTAAGTGACTTGCCCAAGGACACACAGCTAGGCAATTATCAAATGTCTGAGATTTGAACTCGGGTCCTCCTGACTCCAGGGCTGGTGTTCTAATCACTGTGCCACCTAGCTACCCCTCATGCAGGACATTTTTAAGAAATAATCAACAGGGAATTTAGAGACATTGAGAAATTTCCTTTGGGATGTGAGATTCTAGCTGAGACTTGAAATCCAGTGAGGGAGATGAGGAAGGAGAGCCAGAGAAAAGGAGAGATGAAGTGGTCTTTTAATGGAACAGCAAGGAGGCCAAGGGTCACATAATGGCAGAAGATATTGGGGTTGGGGTGGGGTACAGGAAGGCACAAAAGGTGCAAGAAGACTGGAAAGGTGGGAAGGGGCTAGGTTAGGAAAGGCTCTGAATGCCAAACACAGGATTCTTCCATCCTGGAAGTAATAAGGAGTTACTATGGTTTATGGAAAGTTTACCTTTTTGATTTTAGGGGGAGGAATGAGGAGGGGGAGAAGAAAGATACTGGTGGAATCTGGGTCAAAAGACTTTCAGAATTTAGAAACATGTCAGGATGCTTTCCAGAAAGAGAACCAATTCTACCAATAGTACATTGAAAATGCCTATTTGCATTTCTCATCATCCGTGATTTGGAGCATTTTCATAAAATCATTGATAACCTGAATTTATTACTTAGAAAACTGCCAATTTCTACCCTTTAACAACATTTATCAGATGGGGAATGATTTTTATCCTTATAAATTTGAACCAGTTCCTTTTATATTTTGGAAATGAGACCCTAATCAAAGAAAACTGCTGCAAAGATTTTTTTCTCTCAGTTTCTGGTTTCTAGGATTGTACTGATAAAATTTTAAAAAAATATGTTAATAGTATTTTAATTTTTTTTGCAAATACATATAAAGGTAGCTTTCAACATCATTCATTTCCTTTTTTAGGTGTTTGCAAGGCAATGGGGTTAAGGGGCTTGTGTCTGAGGCCGGGATTTGAACTCACGTACTCCTGACTCCAGGGTCAGTGCTCTATCCATTGTGCCATGTAGCCACCCCAACATCATTCATTTTTGTAAAATTTTGATTTCCAGATAATTTTTCTTCCTCTCTCTCTCTTCCTCAAAGACAACAAGCAAGCAATCTGATACAGGTTATATATACATTTATAATCGTGTTAAACTTATTTCCATCTTAGTCAACCCATGAAAGATGAATCAGAAGAAAAGGGAAAAGCAACAAGAATGAAAAAACAAAAAACATTAAAAAAGTGAAAATAGTGCTAATAAAGTTTTTAAGAACTGGTTCTCTGAATAGAAAATATAAGCATAACACGTTTAATCTGCATTAACATTTTCTTCATCATTTAAATAGTCAACAAATGATGAGATATTTTAGATGACTCAAGCTGACTACAGAACACTCTTAATTGATTTTCTTTGTATTTTCCCTTCTAGTTACCCCCACATTTCCCATTAGGCACTCTGCTTTACGACTTTTCTGGAGCTCTCTATCAAGTCTTACTTCTCCAGGAAACTCATTGGTAAATCTCGTTATCCTGAAAGATTGAACCTGCCTATTACTTCAATTGGAGGGCAGGGCCATGGGCTCTTGGGCCATATTTAAGGAGAAGGCTCAGAACAGTTTCTTCCCATTTCCCAATAATTACACTGCTTTTGGACTTCTTTGGAACTGTACACTATTCCCCAGGGATGGGTACTCCCACCTTTTGTGTGTTATCTTCCTCAATTAGATTGTAAGTTCTTTGATGGCAGGGTCTGTGTTTTTATTCACTTATTTTATCTGCACTGGTTTTGCTTTTAGAGAAAGCCTTTTAATTTTGTGTAATCAAAACTGTCTATTTTCTCATTATCTTATCTATTCCATTTGGTTATTAACTATTCCTCTATCCATAGATAGCCATTTACTTCTGCTGTCATACTTTAGGTGACATTTATTCATTTGGACTATTTCTGCCAGACAGTTTTGCAGTTTTTGTCAAAAAATGAGTTTTCACCAGTAGCTTGGATACTTGGGTTTAATAAATATTAATCTACAAGTTTCATTTGCTTCTGTATATGGTGTATCTAATTTGTTCCACTGATCAGTCTTTTTTAAACTGGTATCAATTGTATTGATACTTATTTCTTTGGAATATCATTTGGTATCTGGTTTTATTGCCAGACTCCTTTCCTTTTCACATTTTTCCCGTCTTTTTGGGATTCTTGATATTTTATTCTTCTAGATAAATTTCATTATTGTTTTTTCTTGTAAAAAATAATTCTTTGATAATGTGGTATGACACTAAATAAGTAAAAAAAAAAAGGTAGCATTATCATTTTTATTATGTTTGTTCAGCCTACCTACGAGCAATCATTTTTCTACAATTATTTAAGTCTTTATTTTCATACATCTAATTTTGTAGTTGTATTCATATAGTTCCCAAGTATATTTTGGTAGATATACTCTTAAGTATTTTTATACAATGCATAGCTATTTTAAATGAACTTTCTATTTCTTTCTCTTCCTATTGGGTTTCATTACTATTATACAGAAATGTTTTATGTGGATAAGTTTTAAATCCTTCCTTTTTTTTTTGCTGAAGTTATTGTGTCAATTAATTTTAAGCTGATTTCCCAGAGTTCTTTAAGTAAATTATCACATTAGCTCCAAAAAGTGATAAATTTCTTTCCATTTTGCCTATGCTTCTAGAGTCTTTTTCATGTCTTATAGCTAAAGTAACCATTTCTAGCACTGTAACAAACAATAGAGATGATAATAGACATCCTTTGCTTTTATTCCTGATTTGGAAAGGTCTCTAGTTTATTCCCATTACATGTTGCCAGGCTCTTGGTTTTAGATATTAATTATCATTCCTAATTTTTGGTGTTTTTTAAAAATAGGAATAAGTGTTGTATTTTGTCAAAATACTGTTCTACATCTATTGATATAATCGTAAATTTTATTAACAGATCTATTAAAGAAATCGTTTTTCAACTTTACATTCCTGTTAGAAATTCAGAATGGTCATAGTGTGTAATCTTTGTGATTTGCTGTAATTTCTTTGCTAACACTTTAAAGTTTTATGTGAGCTCCTTGAGAGCAGGATTTTTTTTTTTTTTTTGCATCCTAGTACATAGGACAGTGTATGGGACACTGCAGGTGATTAATAAATGTTTATGAGTTGACTGAACATACACTGTGGATAGTGGTCTTTTTTCTTTGATTTGTATCTCCCAGGAGTAGGATATCAGGAGTAAATGAGTAAATTTGAATTATAGAGAGAATATGGTAGGACCCCCTTCTCTACTTTTTAAAAGCACTATCCTTTTAATGTTTAATTGCCAAGTCTGGATTCTTTTCATTCTTTATCTTTCCCAACTTATTTGCTGTATTGGACATAACTGACCACTGTGTCATACTAGACACTCTCTTCTCTCTGGGTTTTTGTTACATCATTTTTTCATCATTCTCCTCCTCCCTGTCTGACCATTGCTTCTTCTCTTCTGCTGATTTAATGATCCCTATCTTGCCCCTTCTCTTCTAGAGTTTTGTCCTTGGCACTCTCCTTTTCTCTCTTTCTAATCTTTCTCTTGGTAGCTGCATCAGCTCCCATACACTTAACAGGACATGTGGTGCATGCTTATCTCCATCCCTCTATCCAGATTCAGACTCTTTCTTGGGTTTTAGGGCCATAATTCAGGGATATCCCAGAGTCATGGGCAAAACAGAACTTGTTATCTTTCCTCAAAACCCTCCTAAAGTTTTAATTGTGACATTATCCTAGACTCTTCCTTCCACCTTACCCTGATCAATTGCCAAATGTTGTTATTACTACTTTCAAAACATCTTACATTTGACATCCTTCCCTTCTCACAGCAAAAGAAAAAAAACCCATAAATTGAAAACTCTTCTTTAGCTTCCAAAGCTCTACCCCACTGACCTAAACCTTTCTTTCTGGTCTTTTCTCAGTTCCTCATATATGTGATCCATCTCCACACCTTTGTTCTCTCATGGTCCTACCCTCTACTCCTTTTAACCTCTGCTTCATGGAGCCTGGCTTTTCCTTGGTGACACCACTTTCAATGTGAAGTCTTTCCTGATATCTTGAAGTAGTGTCCTCCTTCATAAGCTGACTTATCTTTTACTACTTTGTGTGAATTTTTGTTTATTCACTTTGTCATTCTCTCTCTCTCTCTCTCTCTCTCTCTCTCTCTCTCTCTCTCTCTCTCTCTCTCTCTCTGTCTCATTTTTTGTCTCCCCACCAACAGACTCTGGGTTACACCTAGGGAGAAAGGTGGACTTCATTCATTGGACTTGTACCCACAGTACCTAAAAAACAAATTGGTGCTTCATGAATATTTGTTTACTGATTGATTTTTTAAACCCATAAATATGAATTATGAAACTTAATTTGTTTTTACTAATTATAAACATGGATGGAAATATTTCATATAAAAATGGTGGCAATGGTGATAAAGTTATTACAATAATAGACTTTTCCTTCTGTAACCCTGTAGTTCTTGAAGGAGGTCTCTTGCCAGTTTTCCTGATCTGGGGGTTTCAATGCCAAGACGACTCCATCTATATGTAGTATGGGCAATGAGATTCAAAAACTCATTGGCTATTTCATCCTTTTGAGATATCTGAAATAGAAGCATAATGGAGATCCAACTTAAAATATTTCCTGGACAAATTAGATATCTTTTACCCATTTAAGGCATTCATTCCTTTCTCTGAAAAACAGCAATATATTCTATTAATCCCATGGCAAAAGATTTTGTTCCTTTATTTTGTGAAGTTATTTCCCAATGATCACCCTCTCCTATAGAAAACTTTAACTTTTTGGGCTCACAAAAGGCTGCAAATAAATTAGGAATGTTCTAAGAGAAAAATATTTGATGGAATTTCTGTTGTAAGCACTTGGATTATTTGCAATGGTAAAGCCAGATGAATGTGTGGTTGCCTTGCATTAAAGTTCAAATATAGACAAGAAGGGGAAAATGTTGAAAGTAGAAGGGAAAATTCTGCCTAGTTCCAAGCAACCTAAAATATGATATTTTTAGGCTAATGACTCACCTGTGGTCATATCTTAAGACATGTCCAAGATTTCTAACACGCTAACCATCTGGGAAACAAGAAACACAGAAATGTTTATTCTATGTAATAGTGCCCAGAGGACTAAACTAGTTCTCTTTGTGCCTGAAGGCATTTTCCTATGACAATTAGTGGGACACACACACACACACACAAACACACACACACACACACACACACACACACACACACAAACAAAAGGAAAATGAAAACTCAGCTGTGGGGGAGATTAATGGGAATACATGAGTTCTAGACAAGGAGTCTTAGGTTTGAGAAAGACTGATTTCTATATGTGATGTTTTGTACAATTAAATTCTCAATTAATGACCATAGGCTCCATCCCAACTCTGGCCCTCTAACTTCAGGGTGGGAAGGAGCGGAGTAGCTACTCCTGCTCCCTTGTCTGCCTGGCAAAATTTGGTGCTTCTTTTCTTGGGGAGAATAGGGAGTGAAAGTCTGAATATGGAGTGTCTAAATTGACATGTGCTCAATGGATGCAGCAAGCACAGGACAGTGAAAATGACCCTGGGACTAGGAGGTAGAGCCCCTGGGCCCAGCTCTGCTCAGACAGTCTCTTCTATAAACAAGAGGCTGGCCTCAGGGACCTCTAAGGGCCCCACCAGTCATATACCAGAGATTCTTTCAACTCTACAGCTATGATTCTTGAGGAACATCAAGTTTCACCAGAAGAGAGCAGATTTCCATATCAAGTGGTTATCAACAAATGAAAAATTCCTACTGAATCCTGAATCTCAGGCTCTGTCTCTTACATACATACCCATATGATCCTGTTATTTAGAGAGACAGTTTTCATCATTAGAATACATGACTGGAGCCCTCTCTTATGGCTCTGTGCTCATAGCACAACCTCCAACCTCTAGGAATTGATGTTCTCAAATGGAGCTGATGGTACTTGTCAGTCTGACTCTAAGGGAAAATGGGAGCTAGAATTTAAGCTAGTTTTGTTTCTTAGAGCATAGGTCTTGGTGGAATCTAGTACTGAGTCCCAGAGAACTCCTATCAATCTTCTATAAATCCCAAGGAGGGTAAAGATAGAAGACATGGAAGTAAGGAACTGGAAACAAACCAGTTACCTATTGATTGCGGAATGATTAAATAAACTGTGATACATGAATATAATAGAATATTACTACACCAGAAGAAATGATGAATATGAAGAATTCAGAGAAACATGGGAAGACTTATATGAAGTAACAGAGTTAATTAAATAGAACCAACAAAATTTTGATAGCAACCCTTTATATAGTAGGAAAGAATTGGAACTAAGAATGAAATCCATTAATTGGGGAATAGTTGAACAAATTATGGTCTATGAATAGGATAGAATACTATTGTGCTACAAAAAATGACGAAAGGGATGGTTTCACAGGAACCTGGGAAGACTAATGACACTGATGCAAAGTGAAGTGATAGAGTCAGGAGTTATTGTTACAGCAATATAATCACCTATGAAAGACTTACTACTTCTGATTAATACAGTAATCCAACGTAACTCCAAAAGAACTCATGATGAAAAATGCACCAGATGGAAAATTGAAACCCAAGAGTGCAGACTGCAGTATTTTTCTTGCCTTTTGGGGGAACATAGCTAACACAGAAATATATTTTGCATGACAGGAGGTGGAGAAGATAATTTGGAAATGAAAATAAAAATTTAGAAATGCAATTGGGAAATACTTAAATAAAGTAGACATAAAAAAAATCCAAGAAAACAGTACACACAATGACTATGAAACTTAGTGGTATATAATAGAAATGACTAAACTTTGTCACAGCAAAGAATTGATAAAATGCACTTCCTTCTTTTGTTGGAAAGAAAAGGAATTATGGAATTGCAATAATACATATACTTTCATATGAGGTAGAAGTGCTGATTAATTTTGCTAAACTTTTTTTCTTTTGTTACAGAGGAAGGCTTGCTGGGGAGGGAACATATATATGGAAAGGAATGTAATGTAAAATTAACAGGCATCAATAACAAAAAAGGATAAAAGGACTCCAAAGACACAAGATGCTGCACAAAACAACTACGGTATAGCCTTTGTCCTTAGGTACTTGCTACGATGATTCCCAATTATTTCCAGTATCAAATATAAAATGCTCTGACTATACTCAAAGGTATACCTTTTAAAACTGTATATACCCTTTGATCCAGCAATACCTCTAGTAGGTCTATATTCTAAAATGATCAGAAAAATGGGGAAAAGATCCACATGTACAAAAATATTTATAGTGGTTCTCTTATTGTAATGGCAAAGAACTAGAAATTGAGGGGATGCCCATCAGTTGAGGGCAGAGTGAACAAGTTATGGTAAATGAATGTGATGAAAATGTTATTGTTCTGTAAAAAATCATGAGTGGTGGATTTCAGAAAAGCCTGGAAAAATTAGCATGAACTGATGCTTGGTGAAGTGACCAGAATGAGAACATTGTACATAGCAACACCTCATTATGTGATGATCAACTATGATGCACTTAGCTCTTCTCAGCAATGCAATGATAAAAGACAATTCTAAAAGACTTATAAAGAAAAATACCATGCACAACCAGAAAAAGAACTATGGAGTCTGAATGCAGATCAAAACATATTATTTTCACTTTTTAAAGTTTTATTTTTTTCTGTCATGTTTTCTTTCTCCCTTTGTTCTGATTCTTCTTTCACAATAAGATTAATATGGAAATATGTTTAACATAATTGTATATGTATAACATATCAGATGACTCACTGACAAGGGGAGTGGGGAGGGGGTAGAAAAGTGTGAAACTCAAAATCTTATAAAAATCAATGTTGAAAACTGCCTTTATGTGCAATTGGAAAAAAATAACATAAAATACTCCATTTGTCAGTCCTTTATAACTTAGCCCCTTCCTACCTTCCCAGTCTTTTAAAATCCCACACCTTCATTTACAGTCTCGAATCCAGGGCCACTGGCCTCCCTGCTGTTCCTCAAACAGGATACTCCACCTCCTAACATGCCTAGAATGCTCCCCCACCTCCTCTCTACTCCTGGCTTCCTTCAAGTCCCAGCTAAAATTATCCCTTCTCAAGGAAGCCTTTCCTGATCAACTGTAATTATATTTTCCCTTTCCTGATTATTTCCTATTTATTCTATGTACCAACTTTTTGGTACATAGTTGTTGCCTGTCCACTCCCTCATTAGACTGGGCTTCTTGAGAGCAAGAACAATCTTTTGCCTTTCCTTGTAACTTCAGTGCTTAGCAGAAGTCAGAAATGACAGAAAGGAGCAAAGCATATTTGGGGACAGAAGGATCAAGCATAAGTCAAAAGATGAAAAGGTGTGAGAGGAGAGAGAGTGAAAAGCAAAGAGATGTGGAAAGTATGGATGGGAATGAGGACAGGCAATGAGGGACAAAGTGAGATGACCTAAAAAAGACTGAAGCAAGAATAAAATGATCTGGAAATGAGTGAACTTGTGAAGTAGTATCAAAGAGGTTAAGAGAGCTGGCAGTTTGTGCAAGAGAATTGGAGGCGAGTAGTTTAGGATTTACCAAATTCTAAGATGTGAAAAGGATTGCATAGAGTATACAAAATTACCACAAGGTGGACATTATTCACCTGCAAGTTCAGTGTATAACTTTGCTCCCTGCTCTAATGGAAAACTCAGATGGTTAGCTTTGCAGGGATCTAATTCAGGAAGTAACTGGATATTCTTAGGAAGAAAGAGAGCTAAAATCTGCTCTGGCCGCTCCTCACAGAGGTATTTGATCTTCTGTTTGCCACTCCTTTCACCCAAAGCAAGTGCCTCAAGTCTAGTGTGGATAGTATAGCCTATCTTCCACCCCTCCCCCCACCCCAGACTGTCTATTTGATTAGTTTCAAAAGCTAGAGCTGGAATGGATGGGAACAGCTCTCAGTCTTACCAGAATGGTCCTAGCTTCTCTTTCAGATCAAGAAAGCTCTAGGAATATGAAGTTCGTGCTTCCCCAGGCTTAGAATGACCTTGCTCTGGCCGACGCAAACATTAATAACACCTAGCCTCTTTGCAGAGCAAGCCAGCTGTCTTCCACCTGCTATTGGAATGAACAGCCCTCTGAAAAGAAGAACTGATGGTCTTATAGAATTGTCAATAGAAAACCTGGTCATGGGGACTTCAGAAATGTTGAACTAGAAATCCCTTTGACAATTATATTGTGTTGCATTACTCAGGCCAGTTCTGATCCATCAGTTCAGCCACTTTTGCAAAGCCTAATTTCCAGTGCTGATAATGATAGTTTTCAGAACATCTGTATGGATGGCATGCAGAAAGCATATTCTCTGTGATGAACAATAAGATGCCCAGATGGCACCCAGCTGTTAAGATGCATATTTGTTTTATTAGTTTTAGAAGCCAAGGTATGAAGAAGAATAGTGTTTTTTTTAAATCACTGAATGCACTTCTCTACTATCTTCAGTACATATATTCTTTCCAACTGACCTGATTTATTAAATTTAGTGAGAATACACTGGGATTTTCCATTGAGTTACTGCTTTCCATCAGTCTCAGGGTTAGCTTAGCAACATTAATTTATAACTAGAGCTGAATTCTTTTCTATGGGAATAAGTGGCTTGCTGAAAGTCATAAACTTCAGAATATAATTGAAGTGTAGCAGTCCTCTTTTACAATAACTTCTGACAAGAACTACACAAAACTGAATTTCACTGTGAATGATTCAATAAAGTGGATTAACCCCTCCCCTCACCCCCCAGTAATTAAAATATAAATGCAGCAGAAATAACCAAAGCGGGGTTCTATGTATTTTTCTTCTGCACTGGTCATCTGCCTTCTCCTGTATTATGTCCTGATACCAGGGCATGATCAATGAAACCCTGCCCAGTCCAGGCGTAATGAAACCCCCATATTAGCCCTGACTCTCAGGAAAACAGGGGTCTCAAGTTGTGGTCTACTCTCCCATTCCCATGGGTGGCAGGGATTAGGAGTCAGTGGAGGATGTGAGTGTCCCTGGAGGAATGAAAGGGGCAGAGAGAGCAGATGAGGAAATGCCTGGTGCTGATCTTTTCTACAGGAGCAGCGAGGCCTCAGGCGAGTTCCTGCAAGGCTAGTGTTGCTTCTAACAGACGCCGACAGCCGTGGAAATGGAAGTCAGAGAGGCAAACAATGAAAATGCTGACAAAGCCTTCTAATATGCTTCATTGTTGATTTACCCCCCCCCCAAAATGATCTGAATGGATTGTTTATGAGAAAAGAGAAAAAGGAAAAAATGGAAAGAAAAGCAGCAGCCATTCACTTGTCACTAAATGTCTGTGTTCCAAAGAAGCTACTAGGTAATTGAAAGGAAGCCCTCCTTTTGCAATGTTACTTTATGTAATTTATAATAGTGGAGATGCAGCTTTGAAGAAGCCGGGAAGATATGCTCTCTCTTCTAATTTACTAGGGATTATAAATATGAACTTGGATTTGGCGGGGTAGGGAGAAGATCTTGGTAACTAAGATTCCCTATCTGGAATGTTGCAAAAAAAGGGAGGGGGACCACTAAACTATGGGGAATGTGCTAAATTATCTGAGTTTACTCTCAGTAGTGAATGAATTTGGCTTAGAAATGTGAAAAAGGAACAAAGACCAATCAGATTCAGTGTTCCTGCTGTCTAATATGCTGGAAATGTGGGCTTCTGCTTCAAGCCATGGCAATATGAAACCACAGGATTGGAAGAATAGAGAACCTAGCCCCCCTGGTACAGGCTCAGATGAATGCCTTTCCCCCTCACAATTCCTCATACTGCCTCATATTCCCTCAGTTTTTACCTTTGGCCCCATATTCCTTTTATCATATTATTGAACAGATTTTTCTTTACCTTTTACTTAAGGTAAAGCTTAGCTAGTCCTGTTCATACTTGGATGTTTCACATGGTAAATTTTAAAATCACTTCTAAGTACTTTATAGTTTAGTCAATTTAAAAGTAATGAACTAAAAAAGTAGAGAAACTGCAGTCTGTTAGATGTTACATAACAAAGTGACCTTACTTAAATATTTTCTTAAGTCTAAACTTAAGATGTCTTCAGCACCTTGTATGTAGCGAGCACTTAATAAATTCTTATTAAATTGAAATCATCAAACTGTAGTGTTAGAAAGGATGTGATGGTTAAACACAAATGAACACGTCCGACATTCACTACTGTTTGCCACTGAGGGGATGGAGGAAGGGAGGGTGGAACAAAATTGTGTAACTTATAAATAAGCAAGAAGATGAATGTTGAAAAACTTTCATAATATATAATTGGAAAAAAATAAAATATCAATATGAATAAAAAGGACATGGTGTAAAACTTTGTACATTGTAAATGTTTATAAAATATCTTGTGATCTATTTTCATAAAAGATTATATTTAAACAAAAAATGAAACACTATTCTCAAGGAGGTTACACTTCAATTTATGTGAACAGAGGGAACTACACACAGATGAATGAATAAATGAATGAACTAAGAAATGAATAATTAAATAGATGAAATTCAGGGCAATTCAGGGAATAAGTGGGGGAATAGGAGGAGACAGTCAAGAGGATCAGAACAGGCCTCATGTACTAGGTAGTACCTGGCATGCCTTGAAGACACAGGGAAGAAGGTAGGTGGCAGAATGTCATGGAAAAGAAGCAGAATGTTGTCAGTTTGCTTGAACATACATTAGGTGCAATGATGTATCCTGGAAAAATACTTCCCTGGAAGAAAGTAAGAAAGATATGCTGAAGCCTGATTGTTCAGGATCAGTCATTTTTCAGTCATATCCAAATCTTCATGACCCCATTTCGGATTTTCTTGGCAAAGTTGCTGGGGTGGTTCGCCATGTCTTTCTCCAACTCATTTTACAGATGAAGAAACTGAGACAAACAGGGTTTTGCTCATATACAACTAATGAGTGTCAAGTCAGATTTAAATTTAGGAAGATGAGTCTTCTTGCTTGCAGCCTGATACCATCCACTGTGCCAACTTTGGCTGCTTCCAAAAGGCAGATTGTGGAAAGTTTCAAATGCCCAGCAGAAGAGTTTATATTATATCATAGAGGCTTCACCCCAGTGAAGCTTTATGAACATGGTCACACCTGGGCCTGACATATCTGTGGATGATGGTTGGAGAGAGAACGGAAACAGGGAAGCAAATTCTGCAGTACTCAAACTGAAACATGAAGCAAGCCCAAATGAGGATGGTGGCTGCATGGACTGAGAGAAGATGGAGGTAGGGAGAGTGGAGACCTAGTCAGAAAGAATAAAGTTAGGAGCAAGGATGGGTTTTATGGAAAGATAAATGAGATCCATTTTTGAGACTAAGATGAGATGCCTATGGGAGATGGAGCTAGTTGGAAATATCGAGGAGAGA
Organism: Macrotis lagotis; assembly: GCF_037893015.1. Lineage (NCBI taxonomy): Eukaryota > Metazoa > Chordata > Mammalia > Peramelemorphia > Peramelidae > Macrotis > Macrotis lagotis. Next base: position 174,250,720 of record NC_133666.1, read on the forward strand.
GTAAGAGTGACTATATTGTTCACATTGAATACCGTTGATTTAGTCCATCTTTGAAACAGCTTTAAATGACAATTGACATACCAACCAGTTAATCAAGCTAATCAACTACACTGGTGACTATCTATTTTGGAAAGAATATTATTGGGATTTTACAATTTCTCTTCTTTTTTTCAAAAGGTGTATTAAATTGGGGTGGCTAGGTGGTGCAGTGGATAGAGCACTGGCCCTGGAGTCAGGAGTACCTGAGCTCAAATCCGGCTTCAGACAATTAATAATTACCTAGCTGTGTGACCTTGGGCTACCCACTTAACCCCACTGCCTTGCAAAAAAAAAATAAAAGGTGTATTAAGTTATAGAGCCCTCATTGGAACATCACCTCTTGTCACTATCCGAGCTTCTTGATATCTCAGCTGTTTTCCCCAAAACAAAGTCTGCACCCCCTTAGCTAATAGCTGCCTCCCTTGTGCTCCCATTTTCTTCCATCACTGCCAGAAGTATGATAAACACTTTCTTTTAAGAGAGTAAAAAGTATATAGATGAGCACGAATAGAGTCACACACCAGAAGCAAGTAACTTTTATGACTCAGAGACAGCTAGTGATATTTGGAAGCTAACCAGTTTTTAAAATATTTTTGAGCTCTAACCTACAAGAGTTTTCCTGCCTTTAATTATTCTAAAAGCAAATGAGGCATACCACCTACACAAAGAAATTCAAAGAGCTCCAGATACCAAATTTTAGCAGAAGCTGAGTCTTCCTTAGGAAGATGCACTACAGAGAAAGAGGGAAGAAGAAAAATCAGTTTTGCTCTTAGGTCTTCTGCAAGTCTATATGCAAGGCCTTTTTATTGGCACCCTAGGCCTGGAACTTTTGTATTAGATTCCAAAGTTAAGCATAAGAGTAGAAAGAATTTGGTTTCAGAGTGGATTCTTCTGAAAAATAACTTCTTAGCAGTCTATTCTTGGTGCTAGAAAGAACAATCCTATGTGGCTCTTTACAAGCACCCTTTAGTTATATAACACTGTGATCTGTTTTACTTTGGCCTGTTCTTTAAAGTTGTAGTCCAGAAATCACAATTATTTTCTTTGTGATAATAAAGAGCTGGACCAAATAAGTGAAGGGTAAGAGAATTCATTGTGACTAAATGTTCTCTTAGAAGTCCTCTTTCTTCAAATGGCTGCTTGGACAGCTTCAGTTTGGTGCCATTCTTACCAAAGGATGGTTCAAGACTTTTGGTTGCTCTCCAAGTTTCTTTCAACTCTAAGTTCATGGGAAGGAATACAGGAAAAGTTAGACACTTACAATGAATTCTTGAGCAATCTTAGATCCTTCAGGAGACAACAGTAGGAAATTGAGAAGGAGGTGTCTGAGGAGTCGTTGAATATAGGGACATCTTGTATCAGCCTTGCTGCTCTCACCAACCACAGCCTGCAGATCCTTCAGTGAGAGGGGAGTTTTGGTGAAAAGTTTCATGATGTGACCGTGTGCTTCTATTGCATCTACCTGTAAGAGCAATTACAAGGAGCAACATATGAGAGACAATGCAAAGACAAGCAAGCCTAGAATTTGTTCATTACTAGGCAACCAAAATGATTTGAGGAAATCCTCACTATAAAATCAAAAGAACTAAAGTATAAGAAGGAGAGGAGGAAGAAGCAATCTGTGAGCCAGAGTTTACACACTGCTTTCCCCACACAAGCCTAAATTGGCAGAATGGAAATTTCTTGATTTCTTTGGTCTTGCACACTAAGCAGTCAGGGCATCATGCCAAGGTTTGACCTTTTTTTTTTGTAATGAAAGGAAATGAAGAAAGTCTTAGCAGAATGCAGCGAGATTTTTACATTGTGGGAAAAAGAACACAGGATTCACTTTAGGATCACAGCTACAAATCAGTTAAAGTCCCATGTGATCTACACTTCTTCTCTGATCAAACACTCTGATAACAGTGCAGGTTTTTTTTTTTCTTTCTTCCTTTTATTTATTTATTTGTTTGTTTGTTTTTTTTATTTTGCCAGCTTGTTTAGACCATCTGAAGAGGTTTTAGTTTGTACTTTGGAATAGTTAATTCGTGTATTTCGAAAGTTAAACATGTACATATTTTACAGGATAAAAAAGACTTCACAAGGTAGCATAATAATGGAAAATAATGGAAAACTTGCAAGATTACAAGCAGTTATTGCAAGAAATTTCATACCAAGATCATATGCTTGCAACAAAAAAAAGATCAAATTGGGACACAAATTTAAAGATATGATTCTGAAGTACCTCAGGGATCTTGTAAACAAACTATGTTCAAACCACTATTCTAATCAATATTTCATCCTGTGATGAGAATTCCCAAAACTGGTTTTATATAGTTTGAAAGTCAATTTTTGTTGTTGTAAAGACAGATCTCCCTTGATCAGAACCACCACAAACACCAATGCACTGGGGATGTTGTCTGAAGTCATTCTTATATCACACAAGACAGTGAGAAACTATGAAAGCTTCTTCTTCTGCTGGTCCAAGACTGACCTCAAGAAAAGCACTAAGTATGGACTTTGGTTATTACCTCTTCTCATTTGAAGTGCTCTCACTGTCTTCTCTCTGTCATAATGTTTCTGTTGTAAATCTCATTCTTGTATGGGCTTCTGGGATATTTAATGTGACTGCAACAACTTCAGAGTTTAAAACATTTGTCTTTATTTTCTCATGTCACCTTATTCCTGACTCCTGTTGCAATTTCATTCCCCGTGCTTCCCCTTCCCCCCAATGGATATCCCTTTCTTCTTTCTCTCTATTAGACCCGACAAGTTATCTAGATACTGTTCCCCACAACTCCCAGTCCCCCAGTGTATATATGTATGTATTGTGTGTGTGTGTGTGTGTGTGTATATATATGTATGTATATATGTATGTATGTATATATGTATGTATGTATTGTATTGAAAGCCTACCATAGGCTTTCAAACACATTTTTCTAGAAAAGGGAATGAATCATTTAAAGGTGAAAATACATAGCGGGGCTTCATTCTTTTTAGATTCAGAATTACCAAAGGGGGTTGCTGTTTTAAGATCATCAGAGGGAGAAAGGGGGAAACTTTCCAGTAGGAAAGCAGGTGCAGAAGGGTGAAAATGACTTGGCAAGAAGGGATAGTGGTGACGGTAAGGGGAGAGAATGTCACATATGTGTTTAGATCGCCAAATTCCTCTAATTCTGAACTTGTAGCTCTCTGAAGCACGCCTTAACAAAGATACAACAGTTATGGCTTTAGAATTGACAATAATATTGAAGTGTTTATAAAATCCTTATTATTAAATTGAGTACTTAGATAAAAAGAGACATGTTTTGATTATGTAAACTGCTAAGTAAACTTGCCTGTGACTGTCACAGTTCCCATTTCCCGCCCTGGTATACATGCAATTTAAGCAGATGATTTAAAGAGAATTGGATATGAATCTGTGACAACCTGGGTTCTTAGTCCATCTTAGCACCTGCTACCTCTGTGATCTTGGGCAATTAACCTTTCTAAGCTATCATTTTCTGTAAAAAGATGGAATTGGAAGAAGATGACCATCAGCTGAAAAATGACTAAAGAAAGAATAGTTTTGAATGCAATGGAGTATTTTTCTACAATAAGTAATCATGAAAAGTATGAATTTAAAGAAACCTGGAAGGATTTAGATGAATTGATGCAGAATGAAGGGAGCAGAATCAGTATAATCTGTATAAGATCTACAATACTGTAAGGGAAAGCAACCAAGAAAGAAACCAAGCATTAACTCTGATCAATGAAATGACCAGTCATGATTTCAAAAGACTGATGATGAATGGACCAAACATTACACTTCTTGAAAGAGAAGTGATAGACCAGAAGTGCAGAATGAAACAGACATTTTCAGATACAACCAATTTATTAAGTTTTATTTGCTGGACTATACTTATTTTTTACAAAAAAAAATGAGAGTTTTTGGGGGGCAAAGGAGAATTATAGGAATGAAAGGGAATTGTTACAGTGAAGAAGAAAAAAGGACAAAGAAAAGAATGAAATAAGGATCAATGAAACATTAAAAAAAGTACACATGAGAGTAGAAGGAAGTTGAGAGCATGAGATTGCCAGAAGTAGTAAGTTAAATTTCCTTAAAAAATCGAAACTATTTGTGAGACTCACAGTGACATATATAATCTCTTATTTTTTTCCTGTTCTTGTTTATATAAGGAAATATTCATGTTTGTTGATGTTTTCAAGTTGATATTTTTTTTAAAGTAAGATCAGATTGGATTGGATGACCTGTAAGGACTACTTCAGTTCTAAATCTGTGTTCCTGTGGCTCTAGGCAGGCACAGTGGGCACCATACTCGGATCCATTCATCTGCCTTTTCTCATTGACAAGCAGCCTGTGTCTGTTTGAGGCCTGAACTGGCTTTTTCAATCAGTAAACAGATCCTCAGGTTACAAGCTTTTTAGAACCAGAAACAAAAGTCATCACATGACAGTTAACACTTTGTTTCTGAAAAAGGAGCCTTGGGTTTTCTCAGTATGATATTAGAAATCACTATACTAATTAACTGTGCCGAAGACAATAATTTCTGTCTCTCTCTCTTGCAATTCTGATATTCTGTGACTCTAAATATATTTAAAAAAAGGAAAAGCAGGCTAATATAAAGATAAATATTAGATAATTAAGACAAGAAGTTTTAAAATGTCCCTGAGGAATTTCTAGTACCATTTCCATAACAAAATCATGTTTCTAGGGTCATTTTTAGGGCCAAGACAAAAAGAATTCATAGGTGGGAATGGCATGCACAACCCTATTATTGGGGGGCAGGGGGTTGGTGAGAAGGGAAAAGCAACATTTAAATATCACCAAAATGACCATAACAGAACCTAACCTTGGATAAAATCATGACATTTTGGTGACTATCTTGTTCATTTTTTGGAATTTTTTGGAATATCTCCCCCTGACCCCCCAAATCTTAAATGATTCTGAATACTATTAAGGCAACACTGCCACCCACCATTGCCTGAGTCCTCTCTTGGTTTTGCTCATGTGGGTTATAGTAGAAGGCCAACAGCCACAACAAGTCTGCAGGAGATTCGGCTCTCAATAGCAGTAATTCCTCAGCAGCAATATTGGCCCATTCTCCAAAGTGAATAAATGAAAACCAGTGCTCAAAGAGATTTCCCTGGGATCTGAAACAGAATCAAGATACATGATAGTCATTCAAGTTAATTTTTTCTCCCCTCCTTACTTCTTAAAGTTAACTTAATATTTTTCAAAATGCCTTATGTTCTCCTGGCTCCCTGTACATTTATGACCATCACTCAAGGGGCATACCTGTTTAGTCTCAAGTAAACAACTAACAGTGCCAGCTTGTTCCCAATCCAAGGCATTCAAAGGGAGAGTTCTCAAAAAATGCCTCTTCTTGGGAACTCCTCCACTAACTACTTACTAATTTTTTACCTTTAGAGACTTTGTGACTATGCATGGACTCTGAAAAAAAGATTTTCTCTTCATGATGAACAGAAATGTAAAATTAAAAACTGTAGATAGCACCTCTGGGCTCTCTAACTGCTCTGAGCTGCTGATGGGAACAAGCCCTCACCAATTGGACATGTCTGCCTTCCAGCTGGCTAAGAAGCTATGAAATGAGAAAAAGGATACACGCAATCCAGATGGAGTCTAGAAAACGCCTATCCTGGTCGTTCAGTGACAATGGCAGATGTTCTGGAGGCACTGTTGCCACAGTAGGGCAGCACCAATTTTGGAGCCAGAATAGACAGAAAAGTCTACTTCTCTGAAATCCTTTTATTTATACTTGGTTTGTATTTTATAACCTCACAAAGCCTAAAACTACTCTGCTCAATCCTACCAAGTACTCCTTCTTAGCAATTCCTACTTTACTAAGAAAACTGAGATTGTCCAATTTGAGCTTCCTCATCTTCCCTCTTTGCTTCAAAAAGTCTTACTCAGCTGTTCCTCCTAAGAGGATGAAGTGACCCTCCTCTTTTTCAAATGTAGTACATTTATGTTCATAATTCCTTCCCTTCGGTCTCCTTCACAATCTTGCTGCATCAATTATCTCCTCTCTTTATAATCTTTCTGTCTTCATTTGTTCCTTTCCTTCTGTCTACAAAGAAGCTCATCTCCTCTGTCATAAAGTCCTCTACTTATCATTGCCAAAGTTAGCAAAAGAATAGCTGGTATACATTTTTTATTTTTTCTGCATGTATTCATTCATTAACTCTTTTTATTTTAAAAAATTTTTTTTTAGTTTTTTTTTTTTGCAAGGCAAATGGGGTTAAGTGGCTTGCCCAAGGCCACACAACTAGGTAATTATTAAATGTCTGAGGCAGGATTTGAACTCAGGTACTCCTGATTCCAGGATCAGTGCTCTGTCCACTGCACCACCTAACCACCCTTCATTAACTCTTTATAATTTGGTGTCTACCCTTCCAACTACTCTTAACCTGTTCTCTCAAATACTGGTTAAACAACAAATCCAATGACATTTTCTTATCCTTGATCTTTATAATGCATTTGATACTGCTGACTGCCAACTTCTTTAATTCTCTTTCACTGACTTTTGTGACAAACTCTTCTGATTTTCTTTTATCCCCTTAGTTATTCTCTATTTGCCTCCTTTGCTGGTTCTTTTAGCCCCTCCTATCCTCTAAGGTATTACTCACTTTCTACTTCTCTAATTCTCTTGGTGAATCCATCCATGCCTACAGTTTCCACCAACAGCACAATGGGTAGCCTGGACTGAATTCCCTATCTCTAGCCTTGATCTTGTCCTTAGCTCCAAATCTGCACTGGCAAGTTTGTCTCTTTGCTACTTCCCTCTACCCGTCTATCCTCAAAGTCCCCAAATCCCAAACCTAACTCATCATCTTTTCCTTAAAACCTGATTCTTCCTCCTGATTTTCAAACACCTAATAATATTAGTCTCTTCTTAACTTTGATTACCATCCTGGTTCAGACTTTCACTACTTCTTAATTGGATTATACAGTAAATTCCTTACTAATAGTAGTCTCTCTCTGCTTTTGGTCTCACCCTACTCCAATCTATCCTTACTCAATCTTGCTAGATTAAAGTAGAGCTCCTAGCACATCACTCCTTGCTGGAAAACAAAACCAGAAACATCATCTTCAGTGATTTCCTATTCCTTAAAGAACAGTCACAGATTAAAACTCCTACAACCCCTACCCCACCTCAACATCAAATAAGATGGGGAAAATATAAGAAGCAAGACAAGCAAAACACAAAAGAAAAAAAAACGTATAATTGCTCACCGAATACTCTGGTCTTCAATTAATTTTTTGAGTATTTCTGAAATGTGATTCAAGTGCTGGCACCAAAGTCTACGTGGTAAATCTGGGGGGGGGGGGATCAAAGAGGGGAATGAAAATATATTAGCAACAAAACTCTTAATTAAAATTTAGAGATCTTGTGCATGATAAGCTTTGTACCATTTTTCAGTTGTGGAACCCACATCTAATTCACTCATTTTCCCCCCAGTCATATCTATTATGTATCCTTGTTAGTCCATAGAACAAAGTTTCATCTGTATTACATAGGGCTAGAGTTCAAAGGACTCTTCAAATCAGGCACAGTGTGGGCTGAGATCGTATAAGCTTCCTGGAATTCAGAGTTACTGTGTCCCTATTTTCCCAGTTCTGTGCCTCCTCCGATCATAAAAGACCAATTATGTCAAAATATGCAGTGACTTTCAGAAACATTCAATTGGGGATCAGGAACAAACTAGCCAACTAACTCTCTTACAATTAAGACATAACTCAGTTTATGGGTAGGCTGATATAAAAACAGCCCTCTTTTCTGGTTAACATTTATTATTCCATAACTCTGCTATGATTCTGAACCTACAATTTAAAACTCTATAGAAAAAAGTATTGCATTTTCATAAAGTCAAAAATCAATGCACTCCAAATTTATATAAAGTATGTTGTGAAACATTATCTTTCTTTCTTGGTTATAAATATATGTCACAGAAATTACAGGCACAATAAAGACAAAAAATCCAAATCTGTATTCAATAACATTGTATTATTTTACAGTTTAGGAAATGAAGGATGCTGGACTTTTATTTAAGTAACTTTTTAAAAAAAAGATGATCACTAGACAACTCTTCTCCCTGAATCCTTTTTCTGCTGTGACTGTCAAATGACTGCTAGTCTCTGACATCAGTCCCTAGATTCTTCTATGAAAGCACATTAGCTATTACTAAGTACATAAGAGTTGGCTAATAGCCTTTAAAATTCCTAAAAATCTAGGTAATGATGTGATTAGGAATGATATGATTTTGATGCCCTTCAATTTCCCATCCTGGGCAAACATGTATCTTATGATTTATATCTTGATTCCAGGAAACTGATGCTTCTTATAAGACTGAGTGCTAATAAATACCAACACATTCATAAGAACCACTTTTTTTCAGAGATTATTTTGTATCCAACACATAATCACTTTGTCTCAGCTGGCAAGAGAAGAACCAATACATATGCAAATATGTCTATCCCAGGTCAGCTAGTCATACCCTCAAAAAAGTAAAACTTTCCTTTGGCCATGGGGTTAACACATTTTATAATGGGAGTATCAAAGTATCAAAAAAATCCTAGGGAGCTTCAAAAGAGTATCTAATGCATTCTTCCTACTCCTGGACACATACTCTGGAAAGAGAATTAAGTATATATTGTAATACTTAAGATTATCTCTTTTCTACAATTGCATTCAGCAATTAAATTTGTTAAAGGAAAAAAACACTAAAAGAAAAACTTTTTTTGTTAAATTAACATTTCTGTTCATTTATTTTTCAACTTACTCTGTCTTCTAAGTTCAGAGAAAACACAAATGTACAACATGTTTTTTCTTTTGATTTCAAGATTCTAGTTATCAAGAACCTTTCCCACCCAACCCCCATTTTTAAAGCTATGCTTTCCAATTCCATATTCAAGCACATATCAATTATGTACTGTCCAAAATAGAACAAAAATGAAATCCAGAAAATCGTTGTTCAAATTTAAAAACAATGTGAGGCTATACAATACAGAAGAATAGTAGGGATTAAAGGGAAAAGACTTCAGGGATCTAGTCCCTCTTCAGCCCCTCTTTCTCATCATCAAACATTCTATGTTCAAGTGGTAAATTTTATAAAATATATACATATATATTTAGGTTTTTGCAAGGCAAATGGGGTTAAATGGCTTGCCCAAGTCCACAAAGCTAGGCAATTATTAAGTGTCTGAGGCTGGATTCGAACCCAGGCACTCCTGACTCCAAGGCCAGTGCCCCATCCACTATGCCACCTAGCCACCCCAATTTTATAAAATATTAAAGAAGACATCTGAGGGGTAGTTTAAAATACTAGATAGCTTTTCTTTCTTTTTTTCCATTTTATAAGCAAATCTGCCTGGGCAAACATGTATTTTAACATCAATGTTCTTATAAATTATTTTTATCACTCCTACAATCTAGTTCAGCTTACCTTTAGGGTTTTGTAGTAATACCATGATAAGAGATGAAGAGGCATAAGGAAAGTAAGACTTAAGTGGAAATTTCAGCTGCAACAGAAAAAAAAATACAATTTAAAAACTGGTTGAGCTATCGAAATTAACTTGAGTAGAAAATTAGGGAATTCTGGTAGGCTAAAAGCAAATGAAAAACAGAAGTTGAAAATTTTTATCTATTTTAACATAAGAAAAGGGACTAAAGGGTGGCTAGGTGGCACAGTGGATAGAGCATCAACACTGGAGTCAGGAGTATCTGAGTTCAAATCCGGCCTCAGACACTTAGTATTACCTAGCCGTGTGGCCTTGGGCAAGTCACTTAACCCCATTTGCCTTGAAAAACAAACAAACAAAAAACCCCAACAAACCCAAAAAACCAACAACAAAAAAAATGGGCCAAAAGGGTGAATGCTGAAATTTCTTGTAACAAATATGCATAGTCAAGCAAAGCAAACACTCTCATTTGCTGCAAATATAAGTATGCTCATTCTTCACCTTAAATCCACCACCTCTCATATTTAATCCTCAATCTTCTGGGATTATGAATAGTCTTTGTACTGACTGCTTTCAAAGCTGTTTGCATTTAAAGAAATATTGGTGTTAGTAAAAATTTTTCTTCTGTTTTTGGTTACTTCAGTCTTCTCTAAGTTCACATAAATCTTTTGATTTTTTTTTTGTGAAATTATTTATCCCCTATTTTTTTAGGTTTTTTGCAAGGCAATGGGGTTAAGTGGCTTGCCCAAGGCCACACAGCTAGGTAATTATTAAGTGTCTGAGGCTGGATTTGAACTTAGGCACTCCTGACTCCAGGGTTGGTGCTGTATCCACTGCGCCACCTAGCTACCCCTATACCCTAATTTTTAAAGGCACAATAGGAGTCCATTACATTCATTCATAATTTATTCAGCCATTCTTCAACTGATCCACATTCTATCCATTTTCAGTTTTTTGCTACCACAAAAACAAAGAGCTGCTGCAAATAGTTTTGTATGTAATATATGTGTGTATGTGTGTGCATAGTTGGATTTATTTAATAGTTGCACTACTAAATTTTTTATATATAATTTCAAAATGTTTCCCAAATTGGTTATACTTATTCACAGATCCATCAATAATACTTGCTTTCCTACAACATCTCTAATATTTATCATTTCCTTTTTTTTCTTTTTGGCACCTTTGTATATCTGATGGGTATGAGGTAGAATCTCAGAAATGCTTTAAATTTGAATGCATACATTTTCCAAGGTCAAATACTAGGCTGGCTAATAGTTATGTTCTTTAGTCACTAAAAACACTGAAATAAAGAAAAATACAAAATAAACTCAGTCTATATTGTTCTTTCCCAGTCTAGACTGGCAGAACTTATTAGGACATAAATAATTTTTAAATTTTATAAATATTAACTTAGGTGTGTGAGGGTCCAATGACACTACAAATACTACATTGCAGCACTCAACATTGTGGCTAAAAACAAGAACAGAAAAGGAAGATTCAACTGAACAGGTATCAATCAACAAGCAAAAATCACCTTCTCCAATATGCCAGGGGAAGCGAGATGGTACAGTGAATAGAGTCCCAGGCTGGGAGTTAGAAGACCTGAATTCAAATCCAGCTCAAAAACTTGCTAGCTATAAGACTCCAGGAAAGTCACTTAAAACCCTGTTTGCCTCAATTTCCTCATCCATTAAATGAGTTGGAGATGGAAATGGCAAACCACTTCAGGATCTTTGCCAAGCAAAGCAGGGCCCTAGGGACACAAAAACAAAATGAAAGTCTGTGGCCGCAAGGAACTTAGCTTCTATAGGAAAAGACAACATCTAAATGTATAAGTAAAAAAATAAGTACATCATATATAATGTATATGTATATATGAAAGTATGTGAATAAAGTAATTGGCAGTTAATTTTATCTGCATTCAAAAGCAATAAGAACCATCATTTAATGGAGCATTTCATATTCTAGTACTGCAGTGTTTGTCAAAGAATAGCCATTAAAATAATTGCAGTGTATTTGCCAACATCTGTTTCAGAGGGTGAAAGAGATAAAGGATTAGATTCTCCATATTGAATCAAAATATACTTTGATATTCTGGGGTTTCAATTTAACAACAGGCATTGGTAAAGTGATGAAAAATACAGTGGAAAATATGGGTCCCAATTGGGAAATGAGAGTGGTCAAAAGTGTCAAATGCAGCAGATAGATTGAGAAGGATTAGGCCTGAGAAAACCATCTAATTTAACGATTAAAAGATCAGTAGTAACTTTGAAGAAAGCTATTTCCATTGAATGATAAGGTCAAAAGTGAGACCTGCATTGATATAAAAAGGACCCATGAAGATGACAGCATGTATATGTTGATAAAATAATGTTACTATTATTAGTTTATGGGTAAAATCTCATATGCTATGTAAATGTTCATTATTATGACATAAATTGTGATCATATAAACTTTAGAAATTTGGCAAGCCATTCTCCTTTTGGCATCTGGAGGTTGTCAATAAATACCCAGGGAAGTGGGCAGAGTTAACAGTCTGAACTAGGACTGAGAATGGACTTAAGGTGTGTCCCTCATCTTAATTCAAATAAAGAGTTAAGAACTAGATAGAAAATAGTTGCAGGAAATTAAGGGAAGGGGGGAATGAACAAGGGCCTTGAACTTTAAGCTATGATAGTGGCCTAAACCTGGACCCTTAGGAATTGCAAACATTCAGGGCAGGTTGTGATGAGGAACAGCCAAGACTATCTATCTATCAGCCTTTTCTGCTCAAGTTAGGGGAGCTGGAAGGGGATTTCCCTACACAGTTAATTCAAAAGCAATCCCTTCAACTACCACAGATCTTTGCCTACTGTTTTGGGATAAGCATTTTAAGTTTTGAAAAATTAAATATTTTGATTTCCAAGGATGTGTGTGTGTGTGTGTGGGGGGGGGGGAGACAGGGATAATCTCCATGCTGAGGATCCCAGGCAAAAGAAGGGGAGGGGAGGGGATGGCCTGGCTATTATAAGGTTATGAGAACCTGCTTCAGGCATCACTGGAAACCTTTTGATCCCAGGCTGGTATCTGCATGAGGACAGGCTGAGGGAGCTGAGGTTTGGGCAACTGATGATGGCCACAGTAAATTAAGGGCTCTTAAGGCTGACAGAGCAAAGGTAAGGCTCTGCCCAAGCTATCTGCTTGAGAAAACTTCCAGCTCTTGCTCTAGGTCCTTTTTGTTTTAGCACAGACTATTCAGACCTGACTGCTGTAATGTGATGCCCCTTCCAGAGGCACAGGGGGATGCCTCCTTTGGGCAGTAAAAGTCCAAACCAATTCCTTTCTTTGTTTAAAAAAAGAACTAGAAAGTTCTGGAAATGACAAACATCAGATAATGTTATGAAACTTATATTTTGACAGGCAGGAAACAATTGAATACTGATGCTAATAGCTGTATAGGTGTAGTCAGATCACTAACAAATGAATGACCAAAATTATTATGAAAATAAAAAGATACTATGTCCAATTAAAACAATTCTAACCTGATCCATTCAAAAATACTGATGCCAAAAATTAGGAAATTAATGTAAGAAAACATACTGACACAGACTTCTAATACTTTCATTCAGAAATTTAACCGATATAAATTGAGGGCTTAAGGAGTCTAAATAAGACTGAAATTCAGCAAACACCTGATCTACTTGCAAAGAACAGAAATGTAACAGCTAAAGGAAACTTAGTTTAAAATATAAACTCATGTGTAAAACCTTATGGAAGGGAATGTAGCAGATGAGAAGCACTGCTGCTGTTACAAAGGTGTGAGAAACAGAGAGAGGAGGAAGTTTAAAGAGTTTGAGATCCAAATGAGCAAAGTCATCTGGAGGCCATTTAAGTACAAACAGAAAAGAACAAATAGATGAGAGTGTTTGCAAAAGTTTTTGTATCAGTTCTTTCCACCTTGAAGGGCAGTGGAGCCAACACCTTTTGACTCTAACATCACAGTCCTGGAAATAACAATGAAAACAAGCACAGGGGGAAAAATCTGGGAAGATGGAGAAACAGGTCAGAAAACTTTCAGCTCTCCAAATTTCTTCCATTTAAAAAGGCAGAACATCTCCTTAGAATGAACATAGAGTAGCAGAAATAAACAGGTGTTGAGGTAAAGTAGTTGTCCTTGGATGAGAATAGGAGAAGATCCCAGAAAGATTTGACCTCCAGTGGTAGAGGTGAAGCCTAAGTGAAGGCTGACCCCAGGTGGACTCTGGGTCAGCCGGGCAGAACTTTCGCCCCCAAGGGCAATGGAGGGGGGGTTAGATGGCTGAGAAGAAGAAGACAGAAGGACCTTCCACCAAGCACAGTTATGCTGACTTGTCCATCCTGCTGCAGCTGCCCGGAGAAGGAGCTAGCCTGTTCCTGCTCAGAGCAGTAGCAGAGGAGCCCTGACCCTGCTGGCTGTGGGCATTTGAAGAAGAGTGGAGTCCCAGCGAGGACAGCTGTAGCCTGCAGGCACCACAGGAATCATAGATACCAGGACAGCATAGCTAGAGACTCTACTTGTGGCTTGGGAGTAAAGAGGACTACTCAAAGCTAGGCCCTGGGACAGAACTCAATAACAATAAGGACCTGAAGCCTAGGTCATCATTCCCCACACCTGGGGACTAGAACTTGATTATAATAAGTTGATGAAAATAAAACAAAGCAACCCCCACCCCAACAACAAAGCAGAAAGAACTTAATCAAAGATAGCTAATGGAGTGAAAGAAGATCTGGGTTCATATTTAGGGGAGGATAGTGGAGCTAAAAAAGTCACCCCTTTTTTCAATGAGAAACATTAAATGATATCAAACAACTAAAAGAGAATTTTTTTTAAGAAAGAGCATTTCAAGAAAAATCAAGAAAATTATGAAAAGAAATTCACCACACTGGAAATAGAGAATCAAAAACTTAAGAAAATAATTCCTTGAAAACTAGTACTGGGAAGCTAATAACATTAAAACATACCAAGCAATAGAGGGTAGAGCTAAGATGGCAGAACAAAGGACAGACTCCCCAGATCTCCTACAAACTACTCCAAATACCTTTAAATAATGATTCTAACCAAATTCTAGAATGGCAGAATCCATAAAAAGAATGAGTGAAATAGTTTTCCAGCCCAAGACAACTGGGAAGATCTAAGGGAAGGATATGGTATACCAAGGTCAGAAAGGGCCTGCAGTGCAATGAACTGGTTCCAACCATACAGGAACGGGGGGTGGGGGGGGAGGGGAGGGACGTGGGTCCATGGCAGCAGTATAAGTTTCCAGCCCTCTCAGCCCATGGATTGCCAAGGATAATTGGGAAGTTCAGCAGGAAAACTGCCACAACAGAGTGAGGGCAGAGCCCAGTGCTGTGTCAGCGTAGACCTGGCCCCTGGGATCTGGCAGCTGCTGCTTCCAGGGCACTCAGCCCACAGATGATAAGGGGGTTGGAAGAGATTGCAAAGGTCTCTCTGCAATGTTGCTTTGCCCATACTCAGATCTTAGTGGCAGTCCTGGGCCCCCAATCTCAGGAGGAAGAGCTTTACTGCCTTAGTGGAACAGGGACCCTCCTCACAGCTTCTAGGCAGAGTGGAGTGCTTTGGTCACCCACAGACCAGGTCACAGAACAGGAGAGTAGTCAGAGTCTCTCATAAGACCTTGGAGGAGTTAAGAACTTGCAGGTTGTTTGGGGGGTGGGGGGGTGGGGAGATATCCCTGAAAATAGCTACCAAAAAACCTCTAAAGCTTGGGATGTTGTGTCCTCCATCATGGAAGCAGAGCCCCAACCTAACAAAGAGATAAAATCAAGTCATAGGCTTGATAGGAAATGAGCAAACAACAGAAGAAAAAACATCAAACCATAGACAACTACTTTGATCCTATGGAGAATCAAAATACACAATCAGAAGATAATAAAGTCAAAACTTCTACATTCAAAGAAAAATATGAGTTGGTCTTAGGTTACAGAAGAGAGTTCAAAAAGGATTTTGAAACTTAAGTAAGGGAGGTAGAGAGGAAAACCTGGAAAGAAATGAAAGTGATGAGGGAAAAATCATGAAAACTGAGTCAGCAGTTTGATAAAAGTGATACCAAAGATACAGAAGAAAATAACATCTTAAAAATCAGTTTGGGTCAAATGGAAAAGGCAGTCCAAAAGGTCAATGAAGAGAAGAATGCCTTAAAGAGCAGAATTGATTAGATGGCAAAGGAGATACAAAAGTTTTCTGAAGAAAATAAATTCTGAAAATGTAGAATGGAGCTAAGGGAAGCTGATGACTGTAAGAAATTAAGAAACAATAAAACAAACCAAAAGAATGAAAAACTAGAAGAAAATGTGAAATATCTCTGACCTAGAAAACAGATCAAGAAGAGATAATTTAAAAATTACTGAAAATCATGATTCCCTCCCCCCCCAAAAAATAAAGCCTAGACATCATTTTTTAAGAAATTATTCAGGAAAACTTCCCTGATATTCTAGAAGTAGAAGGTAAAATAGAAATTGAAAGAATCCATTGATCACCTCCTGAAAGAGATCCCAAAATGAAAACTTCCAGGAATATTATAGTCCAATTTCAGAACCCCCAAGTCAAAAGAGAAAATATTACAAGCAACCAGAAAGAAATAATTCAAATATTGTGGACTTAGTCAGGATAACACAAGATTTACAACTTCTACATTAAAGGATCACAGAACTTGGAATATAACAGTCCAGAAGGCAAAAGAGTTTGGATTACAACCTAGAATCAACTACCCAGCAAAACTGAACATCTTTAAGGGGAAAAGATGGACATTCAAACTTTCAGGTTAAAACAACCAGAACTGAACAGAAAACTTAATATTCAGAGACAAGACTCAAGTGAAACATAAAAAAGTTAAATAGGAAAGGCAAATCAAAAGATCAAAATGACATCATTATGTTTGGTATGAGATGTCTTTTGATTTGTACATAAATTGGATTTAACTGAGGCAGAGTTGCATGGAAGTCATTTGCCTCACTCTTTTTTCCAAAATCATCATGATCCAGCAGCAAGACAGAGTTGAGACAACTGGCAATGTCTCTAGATATAATGGATGGCTTTGGCATCTTCAATGTCCAAGTTCTAAGTGCCTTCACAGCCTTTGTGGCCATTGGAACAAAGTATTTTTCTCCACACATTCCACAAGTGGAAGACTTCACATGCTTGGGGTTATATACCCCCACAACTAATTGATGAGTCTGAGACTCTGGTTATCCTCAAACTGGTTAGGCCCCTCTGACAAACCAGTTTTCCAGGGGCAGCTAGGTAGCTCAGCAGATAGTACCCTGGCCTTGGAGTCAGGAGGACCTGAGTTCAAATCTGGTCTCAGATACTTAATAATTGCCTAGCTGTGTGACCTTGGGTAAGTCACTTAACCCAATTGTCCCTTAAATAAAAATTCTAAAAAAATAAATAAAAACCCTCCAGTTTTCCAAGGTGTGGTCACTGTGCATACTACAGCTTCTTGGACATAGAATAGAACTGGCTAATTTATAGGGTCAAGATTAAAGAGGGAAGGAAGTAAAATCAGAACATTATTGCCTTAGAAAGTGCTGAATGGAGAAGGGATCAGAGAAATCCATGAGGTTGAGGAGGACTGTGATGCCAAAATCACTCAAGAGTTTGGCCTAATGCTCCGTATAAGAAAAATTAAAGTGGAGGAAGGAAAGAAGAGAGGAAGGATGCCTACTATGTGCTAAACTAAGCACTTTATAAATATTATCTTATTTGAGCCTGGGAGGCAGGTGCTGTAATTATCCCCATTTTATACTTGAGGAAACTGAGGCAGAGGTGAAGTGATTTACTCATGGTCACATAGCTAGTGAGTGTTTGAAGCTACAGTTGAACTCAGGTACTTTCTGAATCAGACCTCAGTGCTCTATTTACAGTACTGTCCAGCTGCCTCCTGATGAATGTTCAAAATATGGATGGACCATCCAAAGAATTAGTCTATAATTTCCTATAACTTGGACTTGCAAATACATCTGAGTGCAGAATTAAACAGGAGTATAATGCATTACTTTTGGAAATATCTGTCTTTTAAAATATTTATGTTTTTTTACAGTGACATTACAAGACTAAGTTTTAGGAGACCAGTTTCTGAAGAATTAATTATGAGTGACACTTAAAGAGCAATGGAGAGCTTCACTATAGGTCATAGCAAATTATGGTAGAAAAAATATGCAGGAGAAGCAGCATAATAGGAATAATCACAGACATGCAGGACTGGGAAATAGGATGGGCTACTTCACAGAGAGAAAACCATTATAACTAATGAAAAGGTTGCTGTCACACTGGTTTCCATGTAGTATTAGCATTTCTAAGGGAAGGATCCGAGTGCACAGGGTAAGCTCTTCTACCACAATCATCTCAACCACTATCTTTTTTTTTGAGATACAGGTGAGAGATAATCCAGTACTCTGAGCTCAAGAGCTCTGGAAACAGCAGTGCTCTCTAGACCACTGGTCCTGCTTCCAGTCCAGGTCTCTTAACCAACAATATAGGGGAAATAAATCACCATCTGCTTTCCTCATCATTATCAACATCAACTGCTCACCATATACCACTGATGAGACCTAATATTACAGACCCAGGCATGCTAATAGCAGAGGCATAAATGACACTAGCATGGCCAAGGATGCAAAAAATAACCTGATTGAATCAAGTTTACATAAGGGAGAACTGTACTGGAAATGACAGTTATGAGGCTGCTGAAAGAGAGGAAGATACCAAAGGCACAGGGGAAAAGTCTCAGAATTTATTACCTTATTAATATTTTTTAAAAAGTTACCAAGGTGATGCAGTAGATAGAACACCAGCCCTGGAGTCAGGAGTACCTGAGTTCAAATCTGGCCTCAGACACTTAATAATTACCTAGCTGTGGGCCTGGGCAAGCCACTTAACCCCATTGCCTTGCAAAAACTAAAAAAAAAAAAAAGTGACCAAGAGAATACTAATTACTACTAACCTATATGTCTACTTTCAGGCCTATAAAAAAAACTTTGTGAGAATCATCTAAATAACATCTTTGATAAGGGCATTAATAAAAAGCAAGGTTTCACAAATAACATTCAGCAATGGAACATATACTAGCCATTTGACATTAACCAAAAGATACAGAGAATAAAAAATTCCCTTGGGCTTATAAAAACATTTAATTAGGTAGAATAAAATATTGCCTTAGAACCTTTTTACAAGATATTCCCTATTTCTTGAAACATACAGTAGAAATAACTCTATTTAACAACCTTCTGTATTAAACACTAAATAAGATATCAAATGGAAAGCTGCTGTTTGCCAGTTATTCATTCATCTCAATGCAGAATCCAAGTTGATCAAATATTTCCTGAGGATGGTGAAGTTCTATAGAGTCTCTGATTTTCTGATGATAGTGTGCAGACTGCACCAGGATCAGAACAAAGGAATTTTATCTGTACTTCCACAGAAGAAATGACAAATGGATGAAGAATCTCTATTGGTCAGATTATGAGATAGAGAACTTATAAAGAACACAAGTATGTGCATATATATATACAGAGTGCATGCAATACACATGGACAATGAGTCGGACTGCTGATCTGAAAGGAAGAGAACAGCCTTACTGCCTTTATGAAATTACAAAGTTGTTTTAACTTTTCATAAGAAAACAAAAGCCCATGCTTTTACTACTAATATTCTGATGCTACTATGTTGTTGTTGAGTCCTTTCAATCATGTTTAACTTTTCTTTTTTTTCCTTCTTTTTTTTTTACATTTTTAAAGATTTTATTTGAGTTTTACAATTTTTTTCCCAATCTTACTTCCTTCCCACCACGGAAAGCAATCTGTCAGTCTTTACTTTGTTTCCATGTTGTACACTGATCCAAATTGAGTGTGATGAGAGAGAAATCATATAATTAAGGAAGAAACAAAAAGTATACAAGATAACAAAATCAGACAATAAGATATCTGGTTTCTTCCCTAAATTAAAGGGAACAGTCCTTGAACTTTGCTCAAAGTCCACGGCTCTTTATCTGGATACAGATGGTATTCTCCATCGCAGACAGCCCAAAATTGTCCCTGATTGTTGCATTGATGGACTGAGCAAGTCCATCAAGGTTGAACATCACCCCCATGTTGCTGTTAGGATGGATGTACAGTGTTTTTCTGGTTCTGCTCATCTCACTCAGCATCAGTTCATGCAAATCCCTCCAGGCTTCCCTTAATTTCCATCCCTCTTGCTTTGTAATAGAACAATAGTGTTCCATGACATATACATAATACCATAGTTTGCTAAGCCATTCCCCAATTGAAGGACATTTACTTGATTTCCAATTCTTTGCCACCACAAACAAGGCTGTTATGAATATTTTTGTACAAGTGATGTTTTTACCCTTTTCCATCATCTCTTCAGGGTATAGACCCAGTAGTGGGATTGCTGGGTCAAAGGGTATGCACATTTTTCTTTTCCTTTGGGTGTAGTTCCAAATTTCTGTCCAGAAAGGTTGGATGAGTTCACAGCTCCACCAACAGTATAATAGTGTCCCAGATTTCCCACAACCCTTCCAACAATGATCATTATCCTTTGTGGTCATATTGGCCAGTCTGACAGGTGTGAGGTGGTACCTCAGAGAAGCTTTAATTTGCATTTCTCTAATAAGTAATGATTTAGAGCAATTTTTGATATGGCTATGGATTGCTTTGATCTCATCTGTAAATTGCCTTTGCATATACTTTGACCATTTGTCAACTGGGAAATGGCTTATTTTTTTAAATATGACACAGTTCTCTGTATATTTTAGAAATGAGTCCTTTGTCAGAATCATTAGTTGTAAAGATTATTTCCCAATTGACTACATTTCTTTTGATCTTGGTTACAGTGGTTTTATCTATGTGCAAAAGCTGTTTAATGTAATGTAATTGAAATCATCTAGTTTGTTTTTGGTGATGTTCTCCATCTCTTCCTTAGTCATAAACTACTCCCCTTTCCATAGATCTGACAGGTAAACTAGTCCTTGATCTTCCAATTTGCTTATAGTGTTGATTTTTATGTCTAAATCCTGTAACCATTTGGATTTTATCTTGGTAATGGGTGTGAGGTGTTGGTCTAATCTAAGTTTCTTCCATACTAATTTCCAATTTTCCCAGCAGTTTTTTTTTATCAAAGAGAGTTTTTATCCCAATAGCTGGACTCTTTGGGTTAATCAAACAGCAGATTACTATAATCATTTCCTGCTATTGCACCTAGTTATTCCACTGGTCCACTGGTCCACCACTCTATTTCTTAGCCAACAAAAATATGGAATGCTTCACGAATTTGCATGTCATCCTTGCACAGGGGCCATGCTAATGTTCTCTGTATCATTCCAATTTTTTAGTATATGCTGCCGAAGCAAGCACCATGTCCAACTTTTCATTACACCATTTGGGGTTTTCCTGGCAGTTGTTTGTCATTTCCTTCTCCAGTTCATTTTACAAATGAAGAACTCAGGCAAACAGGGTTAAGTGACTTGCCCAGGATCACATGCTGGGTTTGAACTCATGAGCATTGGTCTTCCTGATTCCAAGCCCAGCGTTCTATCTACTATCCTCTAGCTACCCAGATGTTCCTATAAGGCAGAGTAATATAATGATCTTCAAAGGGTTAAAATTTACTATCACATAAAGGGCAAAGGAAAAGAGATATTTGATGTGACTAGGATGCAATATAAAGTCAATGTAACAGTGAAGAAGAATAAAAGATGTCACCTTGGAATTGTATGAATGGAAAAGAAGATATGGTCATGAGTGTGTTTCATGTGGTGATAGTGAGAAAGAAATAACAGATGAACAGAATACTCCAATGATAACCTGAGAACATCAGACCTTTTATGACAAATTTATGGCATGAAATGAACAAGGCACTGTTCTTATTGGAAGGAACTTCCAAATCATAGATCTGTTTGATCATGAACATATGAAAACATAGATACCCACAGAGTTCTGTATGAAGATCCAATGTTGGACTCAATATCATGGCATAATTCTAAAATACCTTCCAGAAATATTACAACAAATTTTCAGTTTTATCAGTAGAATTGTTTTTCATCCAAGATATGCTAACAAGTTTTTTCATCTTTGCCCTCATTTTTTATTTTTGCTAGCTTGGTTGGTGAAAAGAACCTCAGAATTGTTTTTATTTGCATTTATGCAGTTGAGAACTATTTTCAAGTGGTTCTTGAGCCTGTTTATTGCATTTTTCAAAGTGTTTACACAGAAAATGTTTAGCTTTAATCTAATTCCTAATGAAGATTAGTTTTTAATCTACATTTTGCAACCAATAGCTTTAGATCAGTTTTCTTACTGATTGATTAGAAGTCAGACTTTTATGAGTCATATTCAATGTAAAAAAAATTTTGTAATCTATTTCTTCTGATTCTTGTTCCAAGACAAGATTTGTGTAAAGTATTTTTAAATTTCATTTTATCAGAGCTAAATTATGTATTATCTTCAACATCAGATTACCATTTATTGTTTATAACTTTTCTAATTTCTGTGGTGTGACTTTTTAAGTGAATTCCCAATTGTAATTCCCAGAGTAGTAGTAATAATAATAATAATAATAATAACAATAGCTAGTTTTTATTGAGCATCTTTAGGTGTGTAATCACTTGACAAATATCAACTCATTTATCCTCAAAACAACTCTGATAAGCAGGTTCTACTATTATTACTACCTACATGAAGCATTTTATTGTCATCTTAAATGAAATTTCTCATCCAAGGTATGAATCCTAATATTCAAAAAAAGAGGATGATTTCTGTGAATTCATTTTGTAACCTACTACTTTACTGACAATGTTATCTATTAATTTTTCCATGCATTGTCTAGGCAAACTTTCCAGTATTAGGGAGAGGACTGACCTATGATGTCACTAGATGAGGGAACTGTCAATAAAGAAAGTCTTTCCTTTTAGGTCAGCACCTTCCTGAAATTAGGGGTTTTGATGAGTTGGCTCAAGTTGAGGTTTCAGATTCTAGGGGACAGGCCTTAGGACTCCATCAGATTACAATTCAATTGGGAAACAAAAAATTAGATCATAAATAATATTAATGTTGCCATATCTTAAGTCAATATGCCACCATAAGATCCATTTTTATTTGAGTTTTGTTTGACACTACAGGCCTAGAGCACTAAGAGGTTAGCTGACTTGCCTAGCCCAAGGCCATAAAGCCTTTACCAGAAGGAGAAGTGAAATGAGATATTCTTAACTTCAAGAATAATTCATTATCAATCACATCCACTGCAAAGAGATATAAGGTAGTGTCTTCGTTTGCTATAGCTAGCGTTTTCCAGTGCTATGTGAAATAATAGCAGAGAAAGTAAGCATTCTAGCTTTATCCCATTTGAACTGGAAAGGTTTTCATTGTCAGTTATAAATAATGTTAGCTTTAAGTTTTACATAGATATTTTTGATCATAATATGGAAAAGTTCTTTAATTGAAAGATAGTGTGCTAAAATATAAAAACTGACTATGGGATACACAACTATAATCCTAGGGACTGGGCAGATTGAGGCTGCACGATATCTTGTACTTGGGAGTTTTGAGGGTCAGTGGAATAATCTTTTAAAAGAAGTCCTGGGGGGGGGGGGGCGCGGCTAGGTGGCACAGTGGATAAAGCACTGGCCTTGGAGTCAGGAGTACCTGGGTTCAAATCCAGTCTCAGACACTTAATAATTACCTAGCTGTGTGGCCTTGGGCAAGCCACTTAACCCCATCTGCCTTGCAAAAGCCTAAAAAATAAAAAATAAAAGAAGTCCTTGGGATTGGAAGTCACCAGGCTGTGTAAGAAAGGCGAAACCAATCCAGGTTGAAAATGAAGCAGGTGAAAATTCCTAAGCCAATTAGTAGTGGGAATGCCCACAGGCCTTGAACAGTCTATTTGCTCTTTAAAAATTTCATTGAGTTCACTTATGAATTCATCTAGACCAGGATTTTTCCTCCTTGCAAGGTGGAGGGGGGAGAAGAGAAACCATGGTTCCTGTAGTCTCTTAATATAGATTGATTGGGAATTTATTTGTAGTTGGTGCAATTTTTTCTGATTGCTTTAGATAGCAAAAAATTTTGTATGTTGTTCATTGTTATATGTTGAGTCCCACTTCTGGACTCCCTTATCTTTACTAGGCAAGTGTTGGAGGGGTGAGAGACAAAGATGACAAAGGAGATAAGTAAGTATTCCATCAAGATCTCCAAGTGCTCAGTTTATTTACCAAAACACCAATGCTTAAATACCTTTCTAGGCTCTAATCTACTCCCATTCCTGTGGCACTTAGTAAGATAAGACTCTGGTATTCAAGGACACCAGGTGAAGATAATTTACAATGCTCCCATACACAATGGTTGCTAACATATCCCTGTCTTGTTTTTGAAACAAAATCATTACCTAATGAATGCAACATAAGCTGTAAACAAAAGTTCAAAAATAGTATACACAAGGGGCAGCTAGGTGGTACAGTGGATTGAGCACCGGCCTGGAGTCAGGAGTACCTGAGTTCAAATCTGACCTCAGACACTTAATAATTACCTAGCTGTGTAGCCTTGGGCAAGCCACCTAACCCCACTGCCTTGCAAAAAAACCCCAAAACACCCCCCAAAAAAAACTAGTATACACAAATGTCAATTTAACAAAATCAATATTCCCAAATTCCTTGAAATACATTTTATCCCCAATTTACAAACAAAGATTACAAAGTTTTCTTCTTCCAACAAAAAAACTTTTCAAAGCAATCAAATTAAAAACCCAAATTGAAAGGAGTAACTTTAACTTTACCTATTTCAGAGTCTAGATACTAACACACTCTCAACACAGAAAACAACTCCTTTGTATTTCAAATTTATCAAAGTGAGATTATTGGACACCCTGGCCAGCACCAAAAATCTCAAAATATAGAAACATTTTCCCACCTTTCCCACCTCATTGCAGAGATGTAAAAACGTCCTATTGATGATTAAACACACACACAATATTAGCCATAGGCACAGGCTTCCTTTGAAAGACAAAATCCAAATTTCCCAATCCCAGAAAAAAAAATCTTCTTCCCCCTTTTTCTACACTAATCGAACCATGAAGCTTCCCAATGAAAAGCCACAAAAATCTAAATTTCCCAATCCCAGAAAAAAAAATCTTCCTTTTTTTCTAAACCAATTGCCCACAAAGCTTCCCAATCAATAACCTAAGAAAAACATCCATTGCCCAGTTCCCCTCCCCTCCCCAAATCAGGAAGAAGGCATGGGGGGTCCCTTGATTTCTAAAATAAGTTTTTTGAGACATGGGTTTGAGTTTTGAAGTTCCAAAATGGAAGATCCCCCCCCCCCCCCAAAGAGAATGGGAGAAAGCATTTGAAATTACTTAAAATGTTGACAATACAATCTGGAGCTGTAGCATTTTGTAAACAGTAGTTAATGCCATTACAAACAGTCCAATAGCATGTGACACCTTCACTCTCCACACAGGAAGCACAGCTAATATTCCATTCACAGCTCTCTGCTGACGAGCAAAAGCCAGCAGAGTTGTGCCCAGCTGTAGTCTAAAAAGTGAAACTTGCTGTGGCTTCCAGAGTGAAACTTGTCACATCAAGGTCTGCATCAGTAACAAAGGTCTCTGCAGCTGGTCACAGGTCCAGGGGCCTGGGCACGCAGGGCAGTCAGGCAAGCAACTGTGGCCAAAATGAACAGCAAGCAGGTTCTCTGCATTCCATTCACAGCACTGGCCAGCTGCTAGAAAAAGAAATTCCATCCCCTGGGGCACTGCCTTGGAAACTCTACTTTCTGCTGACTCCTCACAGTTAAATACTTAATTGTTTTCTCACTGTTGCTGGTTCCTCTTTGTTTTTTTGCAAGGCAAATATGGGGTTAAGTGGCTTGCCCAAGGCCACACAGCTAGGTAATTATTAAGTGTCTGAGACTGGATTTGAACCCAGGTACTCCTGACTCCAAAGCCGGTGCTTTATCCACTATGCCACCTAGCCGCCCCTTTCCTCTTTGTTTAAAATCAGCCCCCTAATTAACAAATCTACCTGTTACTTTCTCCAGAGTCCTCTGCTCTGGGATGTCACCTGGTTCTCTTGCTTGTATCTGCTATATCTTTATTCTGGACTTTACTCAGATAACTCTGCCTTTATTGTACCAGTATGGATATCAATATGTTGAGTCCCACTTCCGGACTCCTTTATCTTCCCCAGGAGAGAATTGAAGGGGCAGGAAACAAGGATGACAAATGAGACAAGTACTCCATCAAAATCTCTAAGTGCTCTGACCTCTGGTGTTCAAGGAGACCAGGTGAAGATAATTTACAATGCTCCCATACACAACAGTTCCTAACAGTTATGATTTCTAAGCTTGTTCTGGGATCCACTCATTATTTAGGATAAGATTTTGTGGGCTCCATTTAAATTCATGTCTTTTTTTAATGATATTTTTCTTCCTTAATTCAATGTGCATTGAGTCTGTAAGATATCTATTTAATTTTTCTGCTTTTCTGCATCTATCAGTCTTTATGCACTAGCATGCAATTAGCTGTTTTAATGGTGCTACCTAGTACCAGAAAATAAGCATGATCCTTTAGATTTCCATTTAATAATCAACAGGGATTATTATATCAAAATATTATATCTAATATTTCTATTTTATCCCTTTTTGTTTGGATTTCTTTTAGCCTTTATACTTCATTCTATTTTATATTATAATAATCTTGTTGTGAGAGTAAGCATAACCCCCCTCCCCCCAAAAAGGATGAGAAACCTCAAGAATAGTGAGAGAGAAAAAATATATACTTTCAGTTGGTGTTCAGATTCCAATGGCTCTGTCTCTGGGATGAGTTGCCTTATTTATCATAAGTCCACCAAAGAAATTTCTTCAATATTTTTCCCATAGTTGCTATTGCTAGCTGTATTTTCCTCCACTCTATTCCTTCCCACTCTCATTTTTTCTATTCTCTTTCTCTCCTTTCTCTCCTCTTACCCTGTCCCTGATCAGAAGTGTGTTGTATCCCATGATCTTCCTTCTCTTCTATCACCTATTCCTTCCATCCCCTCTTATCCCATCCCTTTAAATCTCTTTTTTTCTCTAGGGCAAGATAGATTTCTATACCCTATTAAGAGTGTATATTATAGGGGCGGCTAAGTGGCATAGTGGATAAAGCACCTGCCCTGGAGTCAGGAGTACCTGGGTTCAAATCCGGTCTCAGACACTTAATAATTACCTAGCTGTGTGACCTTGGGCAAGCCACTTAACCCCATTTGCCTTGCAAAAACCTAAAAAAAAAAAGAGTGTATATTATTTCCTCTAGGCCATTTCTGATGAGAATGAAGACTCAGTCATTCCCCCTTGCCTTCCCCATTCTACTCCATTGTAAAAGCTTCCTCTTGACTCCTATGTAAAATATCTTAGCCTCTTCTTCCTCTCCTTTTCTTCCCTTCCAATACTTTCCTTTCACCCATTTACTCATCTTTTTACTGTATTATATCATCATATTCAGCTCCTTCCTGTGCCTTGTCTATGCTCCTTCTAACTGCTCTTATGAATAAGAAAGTTCATATGAGTTATCAATATCTTCTTCCCATACAGGAATACAAGCAGTTCAACATCATTAAGTTCCTCATAGTTAATCCCTCTCAAAAAATGAAATAATTTCTTTTGGATGGAATAATATAGTTGTAGTTGGGATAAACAGAAAATAAATACTGGCACTTGAAAAGGAAAGAATAAATTTCACCAATCTTAATATAAAAAAAATCAGTATTAGGTACAATGGATCCCAAATTTCTTTTCTCTCCTACTCTTTCAGGCCAAATCCAAATACATAAATTATTGCATCTTTCCTCATTCTATTTTGATAATCAACCCTCTCTATTTGTAGTTTTGTTTGTTTAGCAGAAATCTTCTTAACTAATGCTTCTGTCTTTGGCATATTTATCTCTCTCTCAATATGAGTCCAGATTTCTGCTTATTTTTATTGTATTTCTATTACGGTAAACTTTTTTACTTTCCCTTGCTTGGCACAGATAAAGAGTGAATTTCAAGAGATTCCTCTTCTCCTCTGGATTTGAATAACTAATATGCCTGTGATATTCCATTAATGGAAATATAATGTAACAATATATAATGAACAGATTAAAATACGTACAAATGAAAATCATTCCCTAATAGACAAATGATAAAAAGACAATTAACAGTTTTCAAAGGCAGAAATCTAAGTAATCAACAGTCTTATCAAAAAAGTGCATCAAATCACTATTAGAGAAATGTACGTTAAAACATTACTGAGGTTCTACCTCATGCTTATAAGACATAAAAGGAAAATGAAAAATACTGGAGGAACTGTGTGAAAACAGGGACATTAATGCTGGAGATATGAAATGATCTAAGCATTTTGGAAAGCAATTTGAAATTTTGTCCCCCAAAAGTAATCAACCTACACAAATATTTTGACCCAAGGACACTGAGTCTTACTTCAAAGAGAACAAAGAAAAAGGGGAAAGATCCATATGTAAAAATATATTTATACTAGCACTTTTTATAATAAAAAGCTAGGAACTAAGGGAATAGGGAAATTGTTTAACAAATTATGGTATAATTATTATGCCATAAAAAATAACAAAAAGAGATAGTTTCAGAGAAAACTGGGAAGACTTCCATGAAATGAAATAGAATGAAATGAGCAAAACCAGGAAAGTCAACACATATAGTAAAAATGATTATATAAAGAAAAACAGCTTTCAAAGACTTAAAGAACTCCAAACAATGCAATGACTGAAAGGCTGGATGAAGAAACATGTTAGCCATCCCTTGAAAGAGGGATGAGAACTAAATGAAGAATAACTCATACATTTTTTGGATGGGGAAAATAATGTGGATTTATTTTTCTTGTTTATATTCATGACAAGGAATAACAAACAAATTCAGCCTCAGATACTTCATACTTACTAGCTGTGTTACTCTGGGCAAGTCACTAAGTCACTTAACCCTGTTGCCTTGCCGAAAATAAAACAAAATGAAATCACACACACATACACACACACACACACACACACACACACACACACACACACAAAATTTGGAAGGAAACAGGCAAGCAAGACAAGTTTTAAACTTTTTTTTTTAACATAACCTATTACATATAGGTTTCCCTAGACAAAAACAAATATTTACTTTGCATATTCAATTTTTTCTGTTTAACTTGCATATGGAAATATTCTATGAGAGAGAAGGGTGTTCATTAAACTCAGATTAATTTTTTTTAAATACTAATTTCCTTTCTTCCCTCTCTTGTTCACTGCAGGTTGCTGTGGTTCAGTCATTCAGTCTTCCCCCACCCCAGGATGGTAAGAAATCTGATACAGATTATACATGAACAATAATATTAGTCATATTGTGAAAGAAAAATAAGAATAAAGGGGTGAAAACTATGAGAAGGAAAAAAGAAAAAAACAAATTTAAATCTAAAAAGGTAAAGATAGTATGCTTTTAATCTGTATCCAGGTTCCATAGCTCTTTCACTGGATGTGGATGGCATTTTCCATTACAGGTCTTTTAGAATTGTCTTTGCTGTAAGGCTAAGAGAAGTTGAGTCTATCATAATCGATCATCACACAAAGCTGCTGTTAAGGTATACACTGTTCTCCTGGTTCTGCTCATTTCATTTAGCAACAGTTCACCGAAGTCTTTCTAGGTTTTCCTTAAGTGTACCTTATCATAATTCCCCCCAAAAAGCAATAATATTCCATTACATCCTTGACATCCATCTCTCATTTGGCCTTGACTTCTATGGTTAAATGCATAGTGAATGATCATAGATAAAATTATTTGAGAATTTCCAGTTGAGATTTCCAATACTAGAGGTACATTCTCACAATGCACTTTTCAGGTAGATCAAAGAATACCTAAAAAGCTGGAGGAGAGTTTAAGTGACACTTCAAAAGCACATTCCAGATTAGCAGACAGAAGTCACAGGAAACAATATTCTTCATGTAAAGGAATACTATTACATAGTATACTGCTCTGCCACAATACAGGAGAAATGTCTCTAACTATGAAAGTAGGAGATGGACAAAAAAAAAGCATCTTCATTACAGTGGCTTTGCTTTAATTGGATGCATTTACTTAATTGTCTTCTCTATAACACTCCAGAATATAAGACTTTTTTGATAATTAGGTAAATAATACAATTCGACAAACCTGTTCATTATCTTTCTGGAAGGCTTGAACAAAGCATCGTGTAAAAATTTGTATAATAGTCAATACTTCTGATGTTCCATTGGTTTCCAGTAGCGCCTTCCTAAGCATTGCAAAATCAAATTAGAATAGGTTTGATTATTAAAATAAGTCACACTGGCATTATTTGAAAGGGGGAGAAATAGTAAAAACATTCTTTTTATGTTTTGAACTATCTCAATTCATCAGATTTCCAAAAACATCCTTAAAACTGCTAAGCACAGTTTTATTTATGCAGTTTTTTCTTTTTGTCAGGATAAGCTTTATCATATATGTTATAAGATCCTTCATTCAATTAACAATAATGAAAAGAAGTATTACCAACTTTGTAAACCAAGAAACAAAACCCAAATAGTCAAATTTACATACAAACAAATAAAAAATCTGGGTGAACAAATGGATGTTGTATTATCAAGATTTTTGCACTGATACAACTCCTCTATTTTGAATGTCTTTAAAAAAATGAACATCTATAAACATTTATAAGTAAAATAAGTTTACCTATAATCCACAGTAACATCTTGCTTTATTATTTTCATATGCTTTTATCTAAAACATCAAACATAACCATACTAAAAACATTTTTTTCTTATTTAAAATTTTTCACTTAGAATATTCAATCTTTAAGCGTGTGTGTGTGTGTGTGTGTGATATTACCATAAGATATGTCAGCTTCTTTGGTGAGGGGCAGAACTTTAGATACAATATTCAATATCTTAACTATATCCTAGATAAAGAATTGCCTTTTAATACTACAAAGGTGATCAGAATCTCCTACCCTCAGTTCAATCTCAAGAGGTAAGGTAAACACCCCCCCCCCCCGCCATTCTCCAAATATCCAATAATAATTCAGTCATACCAGTGATCACCTTATCTCTGGAATTTATACTAGGAGACCTAATTCACTTTCCAAAGAACAAAGACAACTAAAGCTAATTTTCCCATTAGTGGAACTTTCTGAAGAAATACAGCTCATGGATTTTAAAGTTATACACATGGCTTGTTTTCCTTTCAGAAGAATGCTGTAACAAAAACAGTACAATTATGGTCTAAGGCTTTTCTAAGACTTTAAATCAGCTCATAATGAATAGTTGGCCCCCATGTGGTAAGCTAAACATATTGCTTCCCAGTATTCTGAGCTGAGAAACTCCCATAGTGAATTAGTCCAACACTGCTTTGACATTATCAATAGAATACCAACAAGCAAATAACAAGACACGTATCTTAAATAAACTTTAAGTTTACAATTTCAAATTCAAATTGTCTGTTCTGAATATGATTATTTCCTGTATCTTCTTTAGGTAATTGTATTTTTCCCAATAGAGGAAAAAGCTAGTACATATGCAAAGGACTTAAACTCCAAATCATCAAAAGTCTAAAATTATTTTTGTCAGTCATTGAAATTTAGCTTTGAAACTGATTGTTTTATATTAACTGCCCCATAACTATTAAATGTCACTTACCGAAAAATTTCATCAACAATTCTGAATATGCTGGGATGGCAGGCTGCTTGAGGCTGTAACAGAAAAAATAGCAACAAGAAAACACAAATGACATCAACAATTAGCTATCATTACAAAGAAAATGGATTTTATATTATTATAACTAGGGTAAGAAAAATAGCTTTCTGGGCTAGATAAGACTAAAATCATATTCTTTCCTAGGCTGGAAAAGAGTAAAATTATTCAGTGACTCTTATGATGGGAAGAAATAAGCACTCACTGTCGTCCCCCCCCCCAAATTTCACATTTATATTTATTGTTTATATGTTTGTTTCCATCTTACTTGCTCATGTAAGTTCCTTGACATTATGGACCATGTGTTCTGTTTCTTTGGATGCACCAAAGAAGTCTATATATTGCAAGTATTCTAGAAACCTGGTCTCCCTGTGGAAGCAAAAACCACCATTCACTCTAGTGATTAAAAAAAACACCAAAACCCCCCACAAATTTATGGTCCTTTAAACTAATTTAATATGAAGATAAAGGGCTATATTGTATGAGTATTCTATTCATTTCTCATTAATATATGTTTATGCTGTCTCTTCTACTAGAAGAGAAGCCTCTTAAGAGTAGGGATCATTACATGGGTTTGGATCACCCAGGACAGTAACTGACACATAATAAATCCATGCTGATAGACTGATGATGATAAGTGATATAGTTTTAAGAATATAATACCTTCCTAAATGATAAAAGTTCTTTTAGAAGTAAAATCTCCTACATACTGTATATATTTAACAAGGCCATTATTCTGTGACTAGTAGTATATCACCAGATTGAAGACCTTGATACACAAAAAGGATCAAAGTAATTTGTCTAAGTGAGTTATGTTGTTAAGTGGGACTAAAATCGAGTGCCGACTACAACAGCATCCATGTAATCATTCTGAGGGGAAATAACTATTTGTCTCACAAAAAAAGAGAAATAATGGAAGGCAATATCTGAATTGTCAACACACAAACTTTAATGGTAAGAGGCATCTAGAATAGAAACATTTTTAAGTCCTAATGAGTTACAAATTATATGACTTTGTCTAGGAAGCATTTCCTTACAGTGGCTTAAAGAAAAAAATCTCGACTCTGTTTAAAAAACAAAAGATACCAACTAATGAAAACTAACAACCTTCCCAATTCCTAGAAACCAAGAGACGGTTTCTCAAGCTTTGTTTTTGACAACACTCTAAAAAAGGAAGGTGGCTCATCTCCATGTTTCATTTTTGCTTTGTAGCATTGAATGTACGCCATCTAGTGTTCAAGAACGCTCACAGCTGGTTGCTGAGGCACAGCATTCTCAATGACAGAAGTTTCTCCAAGCAACCTTTGATAAAGGAGTGAGCTCTGATGTGTTGGGACAGTGTTTGTATATATACAATATAAAATACATATATATACATACATACATACATACATACATACATACACACACAGTACTCAATATAGTGTACATATATACACACAGTATACAATATAGTGTATATATATATACATAGATACACACAGTATACAATATAGTGTATATATATACATATATACATACACAGTATACAATATTGAGTATATGCAGGGAATATAGAATAAAGCCTTATGACACTTAAGTTACAATCCTATACACCTTAAAATGAAATATTTGAATTAAATGATATTAATCTAAATTAAAAAGATTATCTAAATTAAATTAATCTAAATTAAAATAATATCTGAATTAAAAGTTTTTGTCATCTCTTTCCTTGTTCTAAACTCCATGGAACTTGGCACCCATATCCAAAATAACTACAATGTTCCACAATTAAATTATCTACTTAAGAAACATCTGGCAAAAAAGGTTAGATCCATGAAATGTGAAGAAAGCCAGATTACTTTTCCAACTCTAACTTCAGGCAAGTAAACTACCTGTCTTTTCAATTTCCATATATATATATATATATATATATATGTGTGTGTGTGTGTGTGTGTGTAATAGAGATATCAACCTATAACTGATATGTATGAGACGTTCTAAGAATAGTGAACCCTTAATACATATTTTGCAGAAAAATGCTCAGACACTTAAACAAAAGTTGGATTATAAAAATAAAATGTAAGAAATACATTAATAGTATATTCATTCCAAATCATTAAGCACTGATTATTTCATTGTTATGAGTATTCTTTCGACTAAGGAAGATCACTGGAGTAGGTCATCAGGAATTATTTTATCTAACATAATCACTTTATGTTGACTAGCATGATGTTTCTGAATTTATATCGGCTGACAACATTGCCGGAAACAATTAATATATTTGTTGGTTGACAGGCCTATATTCAAAATCTTTCCCTTGGTATGAACAGTAAATGATTTCCACTCATATAACCTTAAAAAATTCAGGATTACTTTCATGTCATGTTGAAGTACTGGAGTTGTTGGCATTGGTCCCTCATTTTCGAAGATTAGTGACATCACAATGTTGAAATCAGGGTTCAATGTGTGGCTGTGGCTGTTCAGTCCAATATAAGTGCAGAAGACATCACCATAGATTGAACACCAAGTGCTCTTAACACATTTAGAGTGGAAGTGATTCTGGATTGGTGCAGCTCACATTTCCTTTGTGTTTCTACAATTCTGCTTTTCTCATGAAGTGCAGTGCCTTTTCTAATGTGGGCCTGCCATGGTGGATGATCTGGATCAGCATTTCTTATGTTTCATAGTCAATATTAAAGTTCTTCAGCTTTAAGTTGAGAGATCCTTTTTATCACTTCTGACCATCGTTTGAGAGCTTCTTTGCGCAAGTTCTTCATAAAATAGTTTTTTATGGGGTAAGCATGCATCTGGCATTCAAACTACACTCTCTTCAATAGAATTTGAATGCTTGGCAGTTCAACTCTAGAGATGATCTCAGAGACTGGTACCTTACCTTGCCAGGTGATCTTCAGGATCTTCTTGAGTAAACTGAAGTGGAAGTGGCATGGAATTTTGTCTAGGTTTCACAGGAAAACAACAGTGTAGTTAGAATAACAGCTCTGTAGACCTTCATTTTGAGTCAGATCCCTCCAAACTCCCATACTTTCCCTTCGGAGTCTCCCAAACCCTGAACTAGCTCTGGCAATGCATACATCAAACTTATCATCTACGTGGGATGCATCCTTCGAAAGTATATTGTCAAGGTAAGTGAATTTATCTACAACATTCAAAATGTCTCCATTTCTCTATTTGTAATCCAGGGTTCCATATATAGTTGCTGCAGAGCTAGCAGATGGAGGAACTCTAATTTTTTTGGTATTGATTGTCAGGTCAAAATTAGCATAGATGGCAAAGATCAATTCATACTCTGCTGCAACTCATTCTCAGAGGCTGGCATTGAGTGAACAATCATCCGCAAATATAGTCATGCACCAATTCCCCTTCTACTTCTACTTTGCTTTTGACTTGGACTTGACTTGTAACTCTTTTCAAGTTAAATGAGTTACTATCAGTTGAAACCTGATCTTGATGATATTTTTATCCTCACCAAAGATGTCTGACAACATTGCAGAAAACATCATACTGAAGAGCACAGGAGCAAGCCCACAAGCTTGCTTTACTGCTGACTGGGGAAGCACAAAAGCATCGTTCATTATCCAAAATCTGTACAAGTATGCTATTGTGGAACTACTATAGACAATAGTGATGAATTTCTCTGGGTAACCAAATTTTGCCATGATTGGAAGAACAAGGTTTTCAAAGGTCTTGGGCAGACTGACAGATGTGCAGACTTGTATTCTGCTCTTGGTATTTCTCCTGAAATAGTCAGGCAGCAAACATCATAGTGACTATTCCTTGATCCTTTCTGAAACGACACTCAGGTCTCAGGTAGGTGACCATCTTCCATGTAAAAGATCAGTCTATTAAAGAGAGCTCTGGCAAGAATCTTGCCAGTGATGACCAAAAGGGAATAGGGAAAGCTTCTTGGACTTAAAGGAAGCCAATATGTCTAGCAAGCATAGTAGAGTAAGGAGAACATTCTAGGCATGGAGGAAATCAGAGAGAACTCAGAGCAGAGAGACAGAGTCTCTCATGGAAGGGCCAGGAGGCTGGTGTCCCTGGATCAAAGAACACATGTTAGGGGGTAAAATGAGGGAAAGGGGAAGGGGCTAGGTTATGATGGGCTTCAAATGTTAAACTGCATTTTGAGTTTGGTCGTAGTGGCAACGGGAAACCAGGGAGTTCGCTGGGGGGGGGGGGGGATAAATTACCTTTATCTATGGAAAAACACTTTAGTGACTGAATGAAGGATGGACTGAAATGAGGAAACACTTGAGGCAGGCTGACCCACCCGCAGGCTACTGCAATAATCCAGGTGTGAGGAATGAGAGCCTGCCCTGAAATGGTGTCAATGTCATAAAGGGGGCATATTTGAGAGATGCTGCAAAGGTAAAATAGAGAGGCCTAGGTCACAGATTGGAAATGAGGGGGGCTAAGAGACAAGGAGGAATCCAGGATGACTCTTGGTTGTGAACCTGATGGAGTGGCCCTGTACAGTAGTAAGGAAGGTAAGAAAGGAGGAAGATTTGAAGGGAAAAATAATTACTTTGAAATTTTTTGCAAAATTAAAATGATGTAGCATAATAAGTACTCAACTAAGAATACTGGATTATAGTAAGGGTTCCTAATTAAAGTAGATTCCATCCCTAGTGAGTTGTGAGATTCATCAATAAGTCATTTAGCCCCCTCTTGTTCTGAGCTTTCACAATTGTAACACAAGGTAGCTGAATTAGATCATCTATCTCTAAGATACCTTTAGCTACATTAGCCAATTACTCTTTGCTTTGGTTTCAGTATGTTCTCCTAGTTATTCCAGTTTCTCCTTTAAACATTAAGAAAGTCACACAAAGAGCTGGTTGGGGGGGGCGGCTAGGTGGTGCAGTGGATAGAGCACCGACCCTGGAGTCAGGTGTACCTGAGTTCAAATCTGGCCTCAGACACTTAATAATTACCTAGCTGTGCGGCCTTGGGCAAGCCACTTAACCCCATTGCCTTGCAAAAAAAAAAAAAAAAAGATAAAGAAGAGTGGAAAGGTACAAAGGACCCATGAAGGGCTTTTAAAAAAACCAAACAAAATATATACAAAGAGCTAGTTAGGAATTAATTTAGTATTAATATAATTTCCAACTGGAAAAAAGAAATGTTCATCAAATACATAGAATAAGATTGTAATCACAATAATCAAGAAATTCGAAATAATGTTGATTTGTTTCATTCATTTGACCAAAACATAATTAGAACTTTGCTTTCCCTCATATAATACCTTTAGTATAAATAAGCATCTAGCTTGTCTAACTAACTTCAATATTTTTTAGCATTTTCAAATTGTGTTTTTATCTTATGCATTTGTCTCTGAAGGGGTGCTTTTATCCAAAACTTTTGTCTTTCAGTTGTTTAACCTATGCCTATGATCCTTTAGTTTTTTTTTTTAAACAGAAAGGTCACCAGGAGGCAAGGAAAAAGTACTTAAACAGTCATTGTAGAAGTTCTTATTTAAAAACAGTTTTCTTTCTGTTGCCTTGAAGTTTTGAACAGTTTTTACTTAACACTTTGAAAATAAAACTCTTTATATTCCACAAGCACATCATTTAAGTTCAGTGAATCCCTGGATAAACATTCAAATACAACAGCATCAGTGAAGTAGTATGGTAACATCAAATCACAAAAGCAAAATTCAGGCAATTTTTCCCATCAGCAAAATTCTCATAATAGTCTAAATTATTTGTGTGCTACATTGTACTAATGTACTAAATTAAAGTAATAGTAGTTTTTATATGGAGATCAAAGTTAACTTATTGAAATTCATTTAGTACATTTCATAGTATCATTAGAAAATATATGTAGAATATATAGCATTTCTGATTTTTTTTAATGCTCAGATATGTTATCCAGATTATAAAAACATAAAGCTTCTGAATTTCTAAGAATTAGGCTTCTCTCTCTCTCTCTCTCTCTCTCTCTCTCTCTCTCTCTCTCTCTCTCTCAGGTTTTTGCAAGGCAAACGGGGTTAAGTGGCTTGCCCAAGGCCACACAGCTAGGTAATTATTAAATGTCTGAGAGCTGATTTGAACCCAGGTACTCCTGACTCCAGGGCTGGTGCTTTATCCACTATGCCACCTAGCTGCCCTGGCTACTCTCTTTTCTATAAAATTAAAAGGAGAAAAAAAAAAAATGGCCCTTCCTATTTCCCATCTGCAAGTCTGTTTTTTCCATCCCTCCCAAAACTGGTGCTTATCAGGATATTATCTTCTACATATGATAAGCACCAGTTTTGCCTATATTTAAAATGATTTACTTTATCAAAATTCAGCTAGCACCACTAATGTAAGGTATATTTATTTGATATATTTTTTCTCATTGTACCATTATCTTATCTTTATTTCTGCCAGTGCTTAAAAAACCCCCACTAAGCAAGAATGTAAACATCCATTTCACATTACAGGATCTATTTGTAATAAAATATACAAATTGCTTTCAACAAGTTTTTATCTGGGAAATTTATTCTTTCTTTTTAATTCTTACCAGATGTTGTTTATGTGTGAAGACTTCTTTTTTTCTAGAAGATGCAATTACTGTTTAATTAGTGATAAATCTGTCACTCCTATACTTTTTGTTTAACTTAACAAACACCAAATGTACCTCTGCTTTTTAAGTAAACAAGCTTATTCTAATACTATGGTACAGAGAATGGGGAAAAAAAAGAAATGCAGGACAAAGGGGCAATTACTTCAGGTATGTCCTGTTTGAACACTAAATAAAAGTCCAAGCAAAGCAGTTTTCCTCTTACAGGATTTAAACCCAGTTTCTTTTGATCAGATGACTTTTGCAGACTGGTCTGAATGAAGGATCCTTAGGCAGCATTCTGCTGCCTAAAATATCAGTCCTTGACTTCTGCAGATGCCCAGTTTTACTATTGCTGTGGTTCCTTTTAACCCCTCTGACTATTCTGCAGTTCTCTAATTCTAGTAGGAAAAAGAAACTTCAGAATGACACTCCCTACTTTGCAAAAGGATGGTGCCAGGAATACTATTGCACTTTGATGGAACTGGAAATTTGACCTGTGCTAAATATCAATTTGAAATAATGCAATAAAGGGAACCCAATTCTTAGTAATTTCTGATCTAGCTATCACACTATATATTTAATGGAAGTCAGACAGAAATAAAGTCCTAATAAAATGCATTCCAAAATAATCAGGGCAGCACCCTTTGTTAGTAACAAAGAATTAAAAACAAAGTAGGCAGCAATCAAATGGGGATTAGTTGAAAACATTCTAATTTATGATTAATGGATTACTGTTTTACAGGAAGAAATTATAAATATGAGGAACTGAGAGCAACACGGGAAGAAAAAAGAATTAAAAGAATATACATAATGAAATTACAATGTAGATAGAAAGATCACTAAAAAAGAAAAGATCATTAGATCTTGAGTAACTGAAAAACCATTCAAGATCTCAAAATAGATAATGTAACACACCAACCTGTTGATGGCAAAAAAAGCAGAGGACTACTAGCAAAGTACTGTGTATATTGTCAGATGTGCTCACTATAGCAAAGTCTGACACATGGCCAGGGACATTTGAACAAAAAGGCTACATGTAACTAAGATAATTTTATTAATAGCTTTTCATTATAATTAAGGTGGGTTCAATCTTAAATGAGATGTGTACTGAAGCAACCATGTAATGGCATCAATAAAACCTTTTTAAAAAAATAGATGGTATCAAAGGATCTGGTGCCCCCCAGAGGCTCACATTAGTTAGTATAACCAGTATGGGGAGTCTAGATTCTTACTGTCTTTTAGTCACAAGTGTAATTGTTCCTAGTAGTGTGTGTGTGGGGGGGGAGAAGACAACCTATTTTATACTCTTAAATTGAATTCTATAGATTAAAGATTAACCTTTTAATGAAAATACATAACAGATATTCAAAACCAAGGCATTACTGAAAGGTCATTCAAGTATAGATTCTATTCAGCACAGAATAAATCTTCAGTTTTTATAATATCTTCTTAGTTATTAGAAAATAAAAGTGGATTAAAAACTCTGTAAATAAGGAATTTTCATTTAAGACATTTTATGGTCTCACTGGGAATCCTATCCCATATATAAGTAAATAAGATTAGCATTGGTTTGAATATTTTAGAAAAAGCCACCAGTGGAGAAAAAAAGTATTAGTTCAGCTCAATAGATTCTTAACTGGAAAACATTAGTAAAATATGATTTAAAAAACAATGTATTTACAAAAAATATATCTGTATCACTGACTTGTATGTTTCTTTCACTTATCCACTGTTCCATACCTCTTTTTCATTAACAAATCTAGTTGTGAAAGGTGAGTAAGCAGTTCTTTTGGCTCTAGTAGTAATGTCAGAGTTGTGGATTGGCCAAAGGAGTAGGGTAATGGAAGGGCATGGGAACCAGAGTATAATACTAAAGCCTGGCATGCTGGATGGTAGCACTCCATGGTGTCCCCATGCCACCCACCCAGCACTTTCCACTCTCATGTCGAATCCAAACAATAGCATTCTGGAATCCAAAGGCTGAATCTTAACTGGAAAACATAACATACTTCTGATTCTGAGCCAGGCTTGGGAAAGTGGATGGTGCCAAGAAAGCTGCATAATTAGTGAATGGCTTTGAGAGCTTGAGGTGACATCAGTTTTTAAGGTCAGAATCTGAATTTACGGATTACAGTCTTCCTGTACCCTGGCTGTCACAGAAATACAAGAACTTCTGCTTCTGAAGAGTTTCCAACACTACACAGTAATTGACAAACTGGGGTTAATGCTGTTATTCATTTAGGGGCAACAAAATATTGTGGGTAGGCAGGTAGTTGAGGGAGAGAAAGTCACAAGCTGAGCTGAGAAAGCAAATAAAAATTATTTTCATTTAAGAAGCAAAATGTCCTTTCAGAAAGCTAGTGCTGTTCACATAATTTTCTTTATTTTCCTGTAGCTGTTTTGGAAAATGCAGTTCCTAAAAGGTCAGAGAACATTTAAGAAGGTCACTTCCCAATATACAACCTGTATAACATTTTTTATCTTTTGTTTTTATTATGTCTTGGTAAGTACAGAATTTCCAGTCTAATTATGTATTTTCCCAAAGGATAAAAACATAATTAACAGTACAGTATATAAAATACAAGTTACTTAGACCATCACACTTTAATGACTCTCAGAATTCAAATATAATGTAATTGATATCAGGTTCCTGCTGTAGGAAGAAGCATGCACAGCAGTCTTATATTATTTGGGTCCTATGGATCTCTCTGATATTTATTCATAGTCATGCCACTATTCTCTGATATTTTACTGTGATAAATGAGTCAGATGATAAAATTGTGGAACAGGTTATTCAAATTACATTTATAATCATTTAGTCATATCACTAACTCATTCTTTTTCTAGTTGACTTTTGGCACTATAGTTTTTAAGTATTCTAATAAGGACCTTCCAAAATAATCAGTGACTTTGTGCTCATCATTTTGTACTCTAATTACTTTCTTGAACCATAATGCACTCTAAAGTCATATCCTGCCAACTGTATAATAAATCAAATCAAATATCACTTCCCATGACTGTTCCTTTCTTGAAAAAAAAAGGCCTTTTAAACATCATAATTTATCTAATAAAACCTGATGTTTTTTCTTCCAAATAGTATGAATCAATTGTCCTAGGTAGAAATAACTGCCTGATTTAATGAAGATGATTTTCCATCATAAATTGGAGGCCAAAAATTGTGCTTGCGTTATTTAATGCGAGTATTTTTCCATTTTAATATATAGATAAGTGTTACATTTTTAAAGTAATACTTTGCCCATCTCTGAGCTCTGTTAGTAAAAAAAGGTAGAAGATTCAGACAATAACCAAAAAATAACTAGAGCTGAACAATAAAGTCTATGAAAAAATTAAAATACTTGGAATTATTTGTTTTACAAAAGACTGAAGGACAATAAGGGCTCTAAAACAGAAAAAGCAAATCAACTTAAATTGAAAATAATACTGACAGTAAGAACAAAACCTCAAATGGGTTCAAAGAATAATTTCTACAATCTTTTTTGGAGAAATGTTTTTAAAATAGGATGTATTCTTACTTTTTTGAGATGACTTATGATTCTGACAGAAGATGGAAGTACTAGATATTCTAATAAGGCTCTTCTTTACTTTTCATTTTTTTTTTGCTAGTTATCAAAGCCTCAGCATACTGTAAAACCTTCAAATGAACTAGGTCTCATTTTATCCTCCTATAGACTAAAGCAATAAGAACAACATATTTTTATAAAGTTATCCCAATTAATTTCAGAATTCTAATTCTGAAAAGAAATATAGGTAAAGAAAAATCAGTTTCTTTTGGATGAGGGATAAAGCAAATAATTTTATGATGCAAGTTGTATAAAAGGAAGAAAATACTATAAATTAAAACATAATAAAAATAAGTTGACAAAAAAAAGATTTAAAGGAAAGAAAAGTGAAAGAAAATAGGGGACCTAGTTAAAAAAATGTCTAGGTTCCAACAAAAGGGAAGTTTGGGGAAATAGTCCAATTTATGTATCAGCAGGTCTCAGAACATCCCACACAAAAAATTTACATAACATATACCCCAAATTCTGAAGAGAAAATGCAAATCTATGCTGCCTTTTTGATTATCTGTCAATTAACTTAATAATTGTTTGTGGAAAAAATGATCCTCTTCTCTATATTTCATTTGTCAAAATCAAAAAACAATGAAGATAGTTTTTGATACTGAAAATTTCTTCTGGTTATGAAAATTAAAGAGAAAATATTTAAATATTAATGAAATTCATTGAAAAAAAGATTAGTATAGCTATAACATGCCATATATTTCTGAATTTTTCCCAAAAGTCCCTATGTATTCTTATCACAATTCCTAAAAAGAGCAACTCTGATTCTTCCAAAAGAAAAATATACTTATTAATCATTGAACAAGTTATGTTTAAGAGAGACTAGGCAAGAAGGTAAAACTGGAAGTAGTATATCTAAGCTCCCCCTACAACTGCTCCAATAATATTGAAGAATGCTAGATTCAGTAACGATCAGGAAATTAAAGGAGAAACTACAATAGGTCATCTTTTTACTCCTATGAATACAAATTCAACTTACAAACAAATGATTAGAGGAGGAATTATGAAATAACTGGGGATTATGAGACTCCCAGCTAACCCAATAGTGCAGGGACTCCCAGAGACCCAAGCCAATAGTTAAGGGGTTTCCCAGAGAGGCCAGAAGCCTGAGTTCAACACTCAGAGTTCCTAGGCCTGCAACACAGGTCTTTTTCTAAAGCTTCCTTGGATTAAGTCCTAGACCAGCTCAGAAAGTCATGGAACAAAGACCCAACACAGACACAATGTGTAGAGCTCCTAGCTCACAGTGGCTCAGAGTAGATATTGAATTCAATTACCTACTCAGAAAGGTAGCTGGGAGTGGGGTTTGTGTTTCCAGAAACACTCCAGTTTCCAAAGAGCTCCAAGTTTGGGTAGAAATGCTAGGTTACGTCCTTAGAGAAGATTGCTGAAGAATGGCTTTTTTAAAAAAAGTCAGAGCTATCAAGAAGCCAAGGACTCCTAGGACAAAAATACAGAAGAACTTCAAAACACATGTAAGAAAAGCCTCAAAGAAAAAGAACTTAACCCATAAGATATATTAGAATTCCTAGAAGTAATGATGCAAAAATTTAAAAAAGTAGTGAAAGTGATTACATAAAGGAAATAATAGAATAGACCAAGGAGTTAATGGACTTTATGAAAAAAACAGAAAAATACTAAAACAAAACAAAAAGATTGGAAAAAAATAGAAAAAATGTAGACAATCATTTAACAAAAACAGAGAGAGAATTTAAAGATCGCTGTACAACTTAAAAACCCTGACCAAAGAGCCTAGACATATTTCAGAAATTATAAAAGAAATCTGCCCAGATCTTTTAGAAGCAGAGGGTAGAAAGGAAACAGGAATAAACTACCATTCACCGCTAGAAACAAACCAAACTGAAAACTCTGAGAACACTATAGTAGTCCAAACCCAGAGCTTCCGGTTAAAAGCACCCAGAAAGAAAGAATTTATGAAATAATCATACAAAATTTAGGAGCTACTTCTTTAAAGAAGCAGAGAGTGTGGAATACTATCCTCCAAAAAGCAAAGTAGAATATAACTCTATAGAGGGAAAAACGTGATATGGAGAACTTCAAAATATTCCGGAGAATCAAAGCAGCAGAAGGAGCATTCCTACTGAACTTTCCCAAAATTCCCATCTAAACAACTTTAAAATAAGATCTCAAATTGAATTCTGGAGCAGCATAGAACCATTAAAAGGGTAGATTGAGACATTTTGCCAGGCCAGGCCATTTGAGGAGTTGTAAAGACAACTCTGACCTTAGGATGGAAGCTGGCCAAGGGGGCAAGTGGATAGGTTGTGGAAAAGTCAGCATGTCTGAGAGATTTCAAGTTCCCTGTGAGGATAATGGCACTCCATTGCCCAGGTCCAGGGTGAAAGTAGCACTTGCAATCACAAGGAAAAGGGGTCCTAGTTATTAGCTGCAGTTTCAGAGCAGAAAGAAGTACTAATGTTTGCACAAGGAGGTCGGGGACTTTCCTAGGTAAGGACCATTATACAGACCAGAAAAGCAGCAACAATGGCTCTCCCCAGATCATACCACAAAGGAAACACTGAAAATGTACAAATCACAGAAGTAGCTATGAAAACATCAAGGTTAAAAAGTTTGAAGTTTGGGAGAGTGATCTTTTCTATCTTCATCCCAGCTCACAGATAAGCAGCACCCAAGTTCAGAATAAAGAAAAAGGCTGCAAAAATGAGTAAACAACAACAAAAAAGAAATGCACAGTAAGTCACTGTAACTGATTTTGGGATGAACTAATCCATAAAAACAGAAGCAGATAACAAAATGGATTAGATATCAGAATCCA
This sequence comes from Macrotis lagotis, assembly GCF_037893015.1. Lineage (NCBI taxonomy): Eukaryota > Metazoa > Chordata > Mammalia > Peramelemorphia > Peramelidae > Macrotis > Macrotis lagotis. Next base: position 174,294,907 of record NC_133666.1, read on the forward strand.
AGAATATGTTCTTTACAAGAAACAAAATTGAAACAAATACATACAAAAAATAAAGGGCTAGAGTAGGAGTAGCAATCATGATATCAGAAAAAAACAAAAACAAAAATAGTCCTAATGAAAAATTCCCAATCAATAAAGCTATATATAATCATTTTCTTAACTTTCTTTTTCTTTATGCAATATGGGTAGCATAGAAATATTTTGCATGACTCCATGTACAATAAGTATTATGCTTGCCTTTCAGTGAGTGAGAGAGGGGTGAGAGAGAGAGAGAGGAAATCTGGAATTCAAAACAAAAATTTAATGGTTAAAAAGTTAAGAATTTATGATTAAAAAATCAAGGCAGTAGAGACTTTGAAAAACAAGAGAACAACACAAAAATGCAAATATAAATAAGCCATCAGGAAAGATTTTTATGAGGATCAAGTGGTTGTATTCTAATGGGAAAGCAGATAGATAATATATTAATAGTCTAAGAATTTTGATGTCAGTAGGTATTGTAGGAGGAATCAAATAAGATAGAAGATCTGATTTTTGTTATACTCTGATTATATTAAACAGAGAAATATTAAATAGACAAAATAGGGAAGAAAAAAGGAGGAATGAGAAAAAGGGGAGAAACACATCTCACATAATCAGGAGGCACAAGTAGAAGAAGTGGGGAAAAGGGCATCATTTGAACCTCAGTTTTAATTGATGAAGAGTGAAGTGCAAAGAAGCAGAACAATTTATTCCACAGAACATTACATAAACCATCATTTTGAAAGACTTAAGAAATCTGATCATCACAGAAAATAACCATGATTCTAGAAGACTATTTAAAATTCTCACCATAATATGAAAATATGATATTAATATATGAACAGTGACATGAATTTTTGAATAATGTGGGAATATATTTTGCTTTATTGTGACTATGTTGCAGGGATTATGTTTTTCTTTGCTTCCCTTTCCCTTCAATCCTCAATGGAGTATTAGTTGATGGGGATGGGAGAGAGAAAGGACAGATATTTGCTTTATTTAAAAAAAAAATCAAAATATCATCTAGGGGCAGCTAGGTGGCACAGTGGATAAAGCACCAGCCCTGGAGTCAGGAGTCCCTGGGTTCAAATCCGGTCTCAGACACTTACTAATTACCTAGCTGTGTGGCCTTGGGCAAGCCACTTAATCCCATTTGCCTTGCAGCCAAGGTCCTGTGTGATCCTTACTGTGGCTCCTTGATATTTAAATTGTTTCTTTCTGGCTGCTTGCAGGATTTTGATTTTCTCTTTTATCTGATAGTTCTGCAGTTTGGCCACAACATTCCTTGGTGTTTTCATTTTAGGATCTTTTTCTGGTGGGGATTGATGTACTCTTTCAATAACTACTTTGCCATCCGATTCCATGCTATCAAGGCAGTTTTCCATCACTAGATCCTGTAATATTAAGTCCAGGCTTTTTTTCTCTTCAATGTTTTCAGGAAGTCCTATAATTTTCAGGTTGCCTCTCCTCGATCTATTCTCGAGGTCAGTGGTTTTGTTGATGAGGTAGTTTACATTTGCTTCTATTTTTTTATTTTGTTTAACTGACTCTCGCTGTCTCATGGAGTCATTAGTTTCTGTAGACTCCCATTATTTTTTGGGGGGAGGAGTTTTCTTCATTAACCTTTTGTAACTCCTTTTCAAAACTGGTCAATTCTACTTTTGAAAGAGCTTTCCATTTGACCAAATGAGGTTTTGAGAGAATTAATTTCTTTTTGCATTTACTCTCCTTTTGTGTTTGTCCAATTGTACTTTCTAAGGTTTTGTTTTCTTGTTGTAAGATATTAATTGTCTCTCCCAAATTTTTAAGCTCCTTCCTTATTTCTTCAAGGAAGTCTTTCTGTGCTGGAGACCAGATTATATTCTCCTCAGAGGTTCCAGGTCTCTCTGAGTTGGGGGTCTCCCTTCCAGGAATTTTTCTATGGATCCATATTTCCGCTGACCCTTCTTCATTATGCTAAGACCTTGAGTTGGGGGGGGGGGGGGGCGGGGCTGGTTCACCTGGGCTTGGGACTGCTAAAGGCTTTACTGAGTGCAGTTTCCCTGGCTGGCCAGTAGGAGGTGCTGGTTGCTTTCTCTGGAGTGTCTGTGACCTTGGTTGAGAGGCCTTCTCCCTTTGCTTGAGGGAAGGAATTGGAGCTATTGAATTCTTTTGCCTTCAATCAATGGTGGGCTTTACCCTGGCTTGAGGTCATTCCTCAGCTGGGCTAGTTCTTTTGCTCACACACCTGGACCTGAGGCAGAAGTAGTTTGCAATTATTTGTTTTGTAGGAGGCCTCAGTGCAATGGAGGTGTGCCCTCAGAGGTTCTCAGAACCGGAGGAGCCCAGTTATGGTATCCGCAGCTCTCCTGCACCAGACCTCTCCCCACAGCCCCTTCCCCAAGCTCCAGGGGGACAGCACCAACACCAGCGCCTCTGCTTCCCCACAGACCCAAGCCCCCCTCATCCTGCCCCACCGCTGATCCAGCAGGTCCGGCTCTCCGGCCCCCCCAGACTCCCAGTTCCAACCCAGCTGCCAATCTGGCTGATCCGGGGCTGATCCTCCCTCTGAGCCTAGACTCATCCGCCGGTACTCAGTGAAGGCTGCTGCGGGAGACAAATCCCAAGGTAGATGTTCTTTCTCCTGGCTTTTCTTTCTGGGTTTTGTGGTTTGGATTTCTTTTAAGAAGTTTGTTTCATGTGATAGATGGGGAAGAGATCAGGAGATTTTAGAACTGTGCCTGTCTTCTCTCCGCCATCTTGGCTGGAACCTGAGTTTCACATTCTAAGTTCTTCATAGAACTTCCCTGCTTTCTCATCCTTTGCAGTACTTGTCACTGGATAAGTTGTAATTTATCTTATTTGTAATCTTTTTTCAAATGCTATTGTGATGAGAACCTTATATGAGATGACCAAACATCCCATAAAATCTTTTTTATTGTTTTTGGGCCCATGGCATAAACCGATTCTTCCATCTCCTTTATTTATTTTTCCAAAGAGAACATGTGAGATTTTTTTCAATTTAGCTATCATATGTTTTCATCTTCTAATTCATTTTAATGAAAATATTGTTGTTTGATGTGATTTACTTCCTCCAAAAGTACTATACATGGATCATGAAAAGGACAATCTCACATTTAGGATATTAAGTTAATTAGTAAAGCTAATATTGACAGATGGTCCCTCTTTTAGACATTTTGCCACTATCCCTGCAGAAAAGGATTAAGGATAATTTTTTTATGTCTCTGTTTCATAGATTTCCAAGGTCAAAGAATTCACCACTAAAATATCAAATTCGTATTTATTTCAAAATTAGGATTTTACAAATTTAAAAAAAGATCAATATTGTTGAAGGAAAAGAAAATGGCAGTTCAGTGGAGGTATGTGTTAAGTAGAAGAAGGAACTATTGGGAGGGAAAATACGTAGTTGCTTTTAAAAAAAAAGTAAGCACTCACTAAGCACTTACAATTGACCTGACATGTTAAGTTTTTCTTTAATTCTCCATATTATGTGCAAGGTTCATAGGAAGGATTCTCTACATTAGGTACCAGGAAGAAAGCGAAAGATTAATTTCAAGGGCACCAACTATTTTTGCTTGTATTTAAGATAAACTTACATTAAGCATAATATTAAAAAATTCTCTTGTTATCAAAACATCACACATACCAGTAATGAATCTTTTATAAAGCATTCCATCTCCTCTGGAAAATTTCTGTGCCTAGAAATTAAATTTTCAAAAAGATGCAATGTTGCTTTTTCCAGGCTAGGAAGGTGACGGAGCCAGAGCGAGAGTACAGCTGATTCAGAAAGGGCAATCTTCTTCCTTTTATATAAGAAAAAAATAAAATTAAATATATATATATATGTGTGTGTGTGTGTGTGTGTGTGTATACATACGTCATACATATGCTATACACATATCCATAAGTTTTAAAAGAAATTAAGTCCACAAAAAAGTTGACAAGTTTTCAAAATACTATCATTCAAAATGAATAATAAACATTTTTTTCTATTCTCAGTAATGAATTTTTAGATTACCATAAATTAAATTAGTGTTCACTTAGCAGAAACACATGCTGGAACCTCAACTCACCAGCTTTGCAGACAAGTAACTCCAAAATTAAGTTCAATAAAAACAAGTAAAGGATGATTTGGGAAAGGAAATGTACATAAACTGGTAATGTAAAAACTACTTTGAACAAATATGGCAATGACTGTTTTGGGGAATGACTGGGTCAGGACCTTAGTCACATTGTTAACACTGGGAATATCATAATTATCAAAGGAAATCCATTAGCTAATGAAATGAAGTCAGGGAAGACTATAACATAATTTACCCTTTTTTCCTATTAAAATATAAGTATAAAAAACAAGTCTCATATGATAGGATTGAAGAGTCAGCAGTCTATTAATGCAGATAATCCTGATCTAAAACTTATTGCCTTTATAAAAGGGCAGCATCTACATTGGGGTTCAGATCTGGAATCATTAGGAATGCAAAGGTGCTGATGGCTCCAAACCATCACAGGATGCTCATTTCAGATAAGCAGCTCATTTGATGCCTACTCTCCCAATCCCTTTCTTCATATTTAAATTCTTCTTACAATGCAATCTAATTATGAGACAATAAATTCCCTCTCTCCTTTTTCCAAAAATATATTTAGTTTAGGGGTGACTAGGTGGTGCAGTGGATAGAGCACGAGCCCTGGAGTCAGAAGTACCTGAGTTCAAATCTGGCCTCAGACACTTAATAATTACCTAGCTGTGTGGCCTTGGGCAAGTCACTTAACCCCACTGCCTTGCTAAAACCTTTAAAAAAAAAGAAGAAAGAAAACTCTGGATTTTGGTTATCACATTACCAGAATTATCACTCTGTTCAATATATATCAGAAAAAGCTTCTACTCTACACTTCATGGGATAGGTGGTTATATTGCTTTTGCTTTAAGACTTTCAATAAGAGTAAGAGTGTCTTCTTTTTCAATAGAATAAGTTCAATACTTTCTGTGAAAATGATTTTACTCTGGTTAAGTCAAGCTTAAATCTGCCTCTGCAACTTCTTTCTGTTGCTCCCAGTTCTTCCCTCTTAGGATAAAAGGAAAAAAAATCTCTTGTATAACAGTTGTTGACACATATTTGAAGACAGACTTCATGTCTCCCTGAAATCTTCTCATTCTTATTTCCTTCAGTCAAGTCAACAAACTTTTATTAAACTTACTATGAGCAGGAACTGGCTAAGCTATGAAAATAAAAAAATAGAAGCAGAAAGAAAATAAATTCCTTCTCTCAAGGAACTACTGAGCTACTATTGTTCTAATGAGGGAAAGACAAGGAAACTGAAAAGTGGGAGAAAGGGGGAGGAGCTGAGAAAGTACCTGTAACTCAGTGAAGAGACATGGAAGGACAAAGTCCAAAAACTCAGAAATAGAGCCCAGAAAGAAATGAAGACATGACTAACTTGGGGACTTTCCTTTAAAAAAAGGGAGAAATATGATATTTCCCCCATGTATAAGAGGCACCTTAATTTGGGGGCTCAAAATTAAAAAAAATTTCATAAATTTATTGAACTCAAATTTTATTCATCATGAAATTCAAGGACCTTTTGCTCATAGCTTTCAGGCATCTTTTGGGCAAGTCTGCTGTGTGGATGCACACTTAGTCCATTCTGTTTCATGAACCTGAAGTACCAATTGTGTCCTCCTTTGAAATCAGTCACTTCTTTTTCATCAGCAATTCTTGCCTCATGCTGAACCATCTTTGTGGACACAGGAATTCTGCTTGCCTTCTGCTCTTCAAATCATCTCTTCAATTCTCTCTCTAATTCAGGCCATTTTCCTGATTTGCCTCTCATGGCCTCCTGTCATAGTGTCATCTAGCTAATATATGTATGAATCAGGATTCAAAGTGTATGACAGAATGCCAGGCCTAGAATCAGGAAAACTAATCTTCCTACGTTCAAATCTGGTCTTAGTCATTTACTAGCTATGTGACCCTGGGCAATTCATTTAACCCTGTTTGCAATCCTGGAAACAGGGACAGAGTCAAGATAGCTGTATGAGAACAGCTTTTCTTAGGAGCTCTCTCAAAAATATTCCAAAAACCTTAAAATTATGGCTCTAATTAAAATCCTTGAGACAGAACCCACAGAAAGATCCAGTGAGGCAATTCTCCAGCCCAAGGTAGCCTGGAAAATTGTGGGAAAACTGTTCCACAGGGGTGGAGGAGGCTGCAGCACAACCAGGATTATCACACTGGAGCAAGGAGCTCCAGTCTTCCTGGAACAGCCCACTGGGTGCCTGGTGGCCTGGCTCCTGGGAGCCTTGGCTCCCTGAAGCTTCCTGACCTGGCAACCCGGGGAGCACCAAGTACAACTTTGAAGATCAGAGGCAAAATCTCTGCCAGAGTGAGTGGCAGTCAGTATGACCCTCAGTGCAGACACAGCCATAAGCATAGCTGTGACCCTCAGTGCAGCCCAGATCCCAGGAAACGGAAGCAGGCACACAGAGCCACCCAGCAGCGAAACGACTGGCAAGTGCGACCAGAATTCTCAGTCCACAGAAGAAAGGGGGGGTGGGGGGAGTCTGTTGAGGACTCTCCTCCAGGCTTGGGACAAGACTCTTGTGCTTTGTCCATATTCAGCTCCTGGTCGCAGTTTGGGAGCCTCCATTGTCACCCACAGACCAGAGCACAGGCAGGAGAGCAGTCAGAGCCTCACATCCTGAGGTCCTCGTGGAGCATCCCAATAATATTCAAAAGCTCAGGAGTGCCCCAAATCAAGCACAGGCTGGGGAAATGACAAAAAAAAAGGAACCTGAGCATAGACAATTACTTTGGTCCCATGGATCAAAACATGCAATCAGAAGACGAGAAAGTTCCAGCTTCTGCATCTAAATCCTCCAAGAAATAAGGGAGGTAGAGGAAGAAATGGGAAGAGAAATGAGGGAGATGCAGGAAAAAACATGAAAACCAAGTCAACAGCTTAGTCAAGGAGATCCAAAAAAATGCTGAAGAAAATAGCATACTAAAAACTAGTTTAGGTCAAGTGGAAAAAGTAGTTCAACAAGTTAATGAAGAGAAAAATACCTTAAAAAAGTAGAATTGTCCAGATGGAAAAGGAGACAGGAAAGCTCTCTGAAGAAAACAAATCCTTCAAATGTAGAATGGAGCTAAAGGAAACTGATGACTTGTGAGGAATCAAGACACAATAAAACAATATCAAAAGAATGAAAAAAAAATAGAAGAAAACATTAAATATCTTATTGAAAAAACAACAGATCTGGAAAACAGATTGAGAAGAGACAATTTAAAAATAATCCAGTTAACTGAAAGAGCCTTGACTCCATTTTTGAAGAATTTCTACAGGAAAATTGTCCTGATATCCTAGAAGCAGAGAGCAAAATAGAAACTGAAAGAATCCACTGATCTCCTACTGAAAGAGATCCAAAAAAAATTTAATAACTCCCAGGACTATTATAGTCCCAGAACTCCCAAGTCAAAGAGAAAATACTACAAGCAGCCAGAACAGAACAAAACAATTTAAATATTGTGGTGCTGCAGCCAGGATTACCCAGGACTTAGCAGCATCCACATTAAGGGCTTATAGGTCTTAGAATATAATATTCCACAAGGCAAAAGAGCTTGAAATGCAACCTAGAATAGACTATGCAGCAAAACTAAACATCCTCTTCCAGGGGAAAAGATGGACTTTCAGTGAAACAGGAATTTCAAATGTTCCTCTTGAAACAGCCAGAGATGAACAGAAAGTCTGATCTTCAAGTACAGGATTCAGGTGAAGCATAGAGAGGGTGGACAAGAAGGGTAAATTATGAGGGACTTAATAATAATGAACTGTGTGTATACCTGCATGGGAAGATAATACTGACAATATTCACATGAACCTTGCTGTTTATTAGAGCAGTTAGAAGGAGCTTTTATAGTTGAGACACAAGAGAGAGATGAATTTAAAGGTCAATATATTTTTTTAAATGGAGTCAATGGATGAAAAGGAAATGTACTGGGAGAAAGGAAAGCAGAGATAGAATAGATTAAGATATTTCGTGGAAAAAGAGTCAAGAAAGAATTTTTGAAATGGTATTAAAGAAGGGGAAGTGAGAGGGTGAGGGGGAATGAAGGAGCTTCATTCTTATCGGGAATGACTCAGAAAGGAAGCAACATATATACTTAATAGGGCATAGAAATCTAGAAGAAAAAGGAGAAAAAGGGAATGGGAGAAAGGAGAGGGGAGGTAGGGGATAGAGAAGAGGGTAGATCATGGGAGAGGATAGTCAAATATAATACATTTTCTTTTTTACTTTTGCAAGGTGGTGGGATTGGATGGCCTGTCCAGGACCATGGGGATGGGTGGGTGCTGGGTCTCTAGGGTGGGAAGTAGGCTTGGGGCCTCTTGGCCCCAGGGCTGGTGTGCTGTCCACTGTGCCACTCTGCTGTCCCATGGCACGCTTTTGATAAGGGACAGAGTGAAAAGAGGGAGAAAATATAATAATTAGTGGTGGGAAGAAATGGATGGAGGGAATTATAATTAGCAACATCAACTGTGGAAGTAACTTCTCTGATAGATAAGATAAAGAATGTGATCCACCATGAGAGAGCTGATGATATCAAAACACAGACTGAAGCACGTTTTTTCTCTTTCTTTCACTTTATTTCTCATGAGATTTTTTTTATTTTGTGGGGGAGGGGATTGTGTTTACTCTTACAACAAGACTATTTAGTAATGTGTAAATAAAATTTTAAAATACATTAAAAAAACCCTATTTGCCTCAATTCCTCATCTGTAAAACGAGGTAGAAAAGGAAATGACAAATCATTCCAGTATCTTTGACAAGAAAACCCCAAATAGGGTCACAAAGCACGGGAAATGACTGAAATAGAACTGAACAACAAGAAAATTGACAGTGATAATAACTTCCTGACTCCAAGATCCTCATTCTATCCACTGTTCTAACTATGGCTAGAACTGAGTTAAGAATTGAGTTTAGAATTATAGCCTATACTGTCAATCTGTCCCCTACACTCTAATCATCTTGCATTCCATATATATCAACCTTAGTGGTCTTCCATGAGGATTTTAAGTGGATTTTAATACGACAAACTCATGGTAGCAAGTTCTCCTGACATACCATGCCCCCTCACCCCTTAATGAGGGAAAGGAGAATAGATAAGATGAACAAATGGATAGGGAGGTCAGATCCAATAGTGCTGGGCATCTATATTAGGAGGCAAGTCGGGGGGGGGGGGGAAGCAGAAATGGAAAAACTAAACCTAGGGGTAGCTAAGCACATGGAAGTTTCTTGTTATGGGAGTCAATCAAATCCTCAACCCCCAGCTTGCAAAGGGCCTAAAATCATCTGTACCTATGTCCATTTATGGACAAGAAATATGTAATCCTGTGTTTGACAAGATAAGGGATGGAGAGTTAGAAAAACCATAAGAGAAACCTTGAGAAAACAAAAAGCTCTCAGCTGTTGTGTAAAGGGTACCAGACAAGAGTGGAAGCCTGGTTCAACACTACTACACCCAGAAAAAGAGAAGACAAGAAAGGTGTGGAGAACAAAAAATATGAGCATGTCCTCAGGGATAAGTCAAACACTTAAGCAGAAAAAAAACAACAGGGAAAGAGATTCATTACAGAAACAAGAAAAGTAGGTGGAAAGAAATATAACAAAGGAAGATGAAGGAAAATATGTCCAGTAAAAAAAAGAAAACAAGATAAATTCTATGAGTACTCCAGAAATAAGAGATAAATAGCAAGAATCTATGGAATGAGAAAAAGAAAAGTTAAAAGAAAAAAAAGACAAAAAAAGGATTAAAAGCATGGTGGAAATGACAAATATCAAAGAAAAATTCAATAAACAAATGAGAAAGAAGGAAATAAGAAACAATAACCAATGGGGCAGCTAGGTGGGCCAGTGGATAGAGCACTGACCCTACAGTCAGGAGGATCTGAGTTCAAATTTGGCCTCAGACACTTAATAATCGCTTAGTTGTATGACCTTGGACAAGTCACTTAACCCCATTGCCTTGCAAAAACAAAAAAAGAAAAAAAAAAAGAAATGATAACCAAGAACCATTCCAAGACAGTAGAAACTCTGAGAAAAAGAATGGCAAGTATAGAAGTAAAAAAATATAGCCCCAGAGAGAAAAACTAGAAAAACACTCAAAGAACTATGGCAATGGGAAAAACCAGATGAATACAATTTAAAGAAATTACTTTGAGGAAGTTATGCTGATATAAAATGAGGATCATTGGTCTTTCAGCAAAAAACACTGAAGTGAAAAATCATGTTCTAAGAAATAATTGAAGAAAATTGCCCCAAACCATTAAAAAACAGACAACATAGTACTGCTGATAGATTGATAGACCCTCATAGACCACTGAAAGAAAGAAATCCCAAGCTTTAATCATCAAAGAAATATAATGTTTAAATTTCAGAATTTCAATTTCAACAACAAATACAGCAAAACAATCAAAAGCAAGGCCTTGAGTTATTTAGAAAAATCAATCTGAATAACTCAGGATTACTATTTGTCTATGAAAAAAACAAAAAAAAGATGTTAAAATATGTTGTTCCCCAAAAGAAGATTTGAAATGCATCAGAGAATAACAAACTACAAAGCTAACATGACTGAAATTATATAGGAGTGTTCACATCATTCTTCCAAAAGACTCCAAAGGCAAAGAGATTATTTGATATATATACAAACACTTTAAAAAGGTGAAACATAAAAACAAGGCATGAAAAATATTTTTAAAATGATATCTCTCATAACTCTGGAAATATGAGTTATTTTTTGAAAATTAATTGAAAGACAGAAAAAAAAGTTTAAGAAGGAAAAGAATATCTAAGGGAAATTAGTTGTGAAATAAAGCTGGAAATGAGCTATCAAAGAAAAATTCTCTAAGAGACATGAGAAAGAAGGCAATTAAGAGACTGACTAGAATCTCTCCAAGATGGTAGAGACTAAAATGGGGAATAGCAGATAGGGAAATAAAGAAAAAGAGGAATAAAAAAAAGTAAATTAATAATCTTAGCAATAAAGAACACATTTATTCATAAATAAGCTTCCTCTTCCCTTTCTCCTTTCCTTTCTTTCTCGCCTTCTTTAGTGTGAATGAGGGTAGATACTTAAAGTGTAATTGGACAGGCTGGAAATAGGAAAGTAAGCAATCAGAAGTTGAATACTCCCAATAACCCTGGCTTTATCAGTCTATTCATAAGTTCCCTTACCAGTCTGGGAGGCAGGTAGAGAAGTAGAACAGTAGGGAAAAGGTGGAGGTAAAGGAAATTGATCTCATCCAAGATGATGGGACAATAGAAATTCAGGAATCTACCAAGATAAACTAAAAATAGGTACATGGTTTAGACATAAAGGGAAATAGCATAAATAAATTAGGGGAATATGGAAAATAATATTTGTCAGATCAGCTAAAGAAAGAGTTCATGACCAAACAAGAGATTAAAGAAATTACAAGAGGTAAAATGGGGAATTTTTGATTACAATAAATTTAAAAGTCATATTCCAAGCCCCTCCAATCACTTAATATAGAAACTGTTAGATCTTGTATTATTCTGACTCTATCTCCACAATATTTACATTGTTTATTTTTTGGATACTTACAATACTTTCTATTCTGCCTGGGAGCTCTGGAATTTGGCTATAATATTCTTGAGAGTTTTTAGTTGGGATCTCCTTCAGGAAATGATCATTGGATTCTTTCCATTTCTATATTATATTCTAGTTCTAGAATATCAGAGCAGTTGTCCTTGATAATGTCTTGAAAGATGAGATCTAGCTTTTTTTTTTTTGGACCATAGCTTTCAGATAGTCTAGTAATTCTTTTCTTTTCTTTGCAGGGCATCAGGGTTAAGTGACTCACCCAAGGTCATACAGTTAAATAACTATTAAGTGTTTGAGGCTGGATTTGAATTTAGGTCTTCCTGACTCCAGGGCTGGTGCTCTATCCAACTGTACCACTTAAGCTCAACAATTTTTTTTTAAGGTTTTTGCAAGGCAAATGGGTTACGTGGCTTGCCCAAGGCCACAGAGTTAGGTAATTATTAAGTGTCTGCAACCAGATTTGAACCCAGGTACTCCTGACTCCAGGGCCGGTGCTTTATCCATTGCGCCACCTAGCCGCCCCTTAGCTCAACAATTCTTAAATAATTCCTTCTGGATTGGTTTTCCAAGTCAGTTGTTTTTCCAGTGAGATATTTCACATTTTTCTTCAAGTTTTTCAAACTTTTGATTTTGTTTTATTGTTACCCAATTCTAATTTTAAGGACTTATTTTCTTCATTGAGACAATTCAAAAGGACTCCTGATGTAAAATACTATCTATCTCCAGAGAGAAAATTAGTGAACTATGAATGAAGATTGAAGCATATATTTTTTCTTTATTATTTTTCTCCTTTCTTGTTGTTTCTGTTTTGCAACATGGTTAACATGGAAATATTTTTGCATGATTTTATATGCATAATTAATAACAAACTGCATACTTCTGAAGGAGAAGGGATAACTGGGAAGGAAGCAAGACAATTTAGAACTCAAAATTTTATAAAATGAATGTTAAAAAAATGAATGTTAAAATTTTTTACATGTACTTGGAAAATAACAAATAAAAATATATAGGGAAAAAAATAAATACTTGTTTCTTCTCTCTCCTGTTGTCCCCACCTGGACACACACACACACACACACACACACACACACACACACACACACACACACACACTTTATTTTGCCTATTAGATTCTTCACTGCTGCCTAAAAATATCCCCAAGTCTTTTCTATCCTTAAATCTCATTTTGTCCTTCTGTCCTCTAAAGATACCATTCCCTTCCACTATACCTTCTATAACTACCTGTCATTATAAACTTTTCATCCTAGGTCTCCTTCTCTCATACTTTCCCCATTTTTGGCACTGAAAGAAACCTAATTTTCTCTAGAAGATCCTTCAGTTCTTGAATCTTGGTGCTTCTTTAATTCTACATGACTGTCCCAAGAAGACAAGAAAGCAAACTTCTATCTCCCCATCATCTTTCAGGCCTTTTCTCTGCTGCCATCACTCAGCCACCTAACTCTGCTTGAGGTTCACTTCATTTGCTAATGTTATTTGTCCAGATTACTGGCCTCTAGGCCATTCTTATTTCTTCATGAAAAAGTCTGGGTCCTGGATCAGTATTCTCCTCTCTCCTTAGTCCTTGTCCTCATACTTAGGAATTTCAATATCCATTCTGTTATCCATTTTACCTTCCCTTATAGCTAATCTGAAGATCTGAATCTTCTAGCCCCTTTTCCTACTGTTATGTTACGCCAACCCTTTACCACAAGTCACCCATATATCTATCTTCTCTGGTCCTATTACCAAATTACTAAACAATGGTGGTGGAAGTTACAAAACCAGACTGTGTCCATTATAAATTCATATTATCTAATCTCAACTGGGCCCTCAGTATTCTGCTATAGTCCTTTTGTAACCTAGTCTAAGTCTTCTCCTCAAACCTCCAATATAGTCCCCATTCCCTTTCCCCCTGGGAAAAATCAGTGTCATATGTTCTTTTTTTCCAAATCAGAAAGTATTCACATTTTTTTCACTTGGTCTTATCTCATGTGCATGCCTCCTTAGAGTGAAGTACCACAAAGATCAGTCCCGGGCCTTCTCTCTCTACATTCTTTCCCTTGGTGATCTAATCTACTATTATAGATTTAATTATCGTCTTTACATAAATGACTCCTATATTTATATAACCCATCCTGTCTTTTTTGAACTTCTATTCTGCATCACTACCCTGCTGGACACCTCCATTTCAATGCATTTTAAGTATCTCAAACTCATACCCAAAATAAAATCCATTTTTCTTCTTGCACCTAAAACTACTATTCTTCTGAATTTCTCATTTTTGCTGAGCCCCCAGAAGCCTTACATAGGCTCTCTACCCTAGATTGTTTTACTCAATTCATTCATTCTTCTGTTCAACAGTAGCCAAGGCTGATCAGCTCTATCTGGATCATGTTTCTCATATACATTTACTTGTTGCACTCACATTTAACCATACCTTTCAATACCACTTGCTTAACTCCTTACCTCCAGTCTCTCCTATTCAACAAAAACTTCTACAAGGAAGAAGTTCAACCATTTGAACTCTCTGCTCAAAATCATTTAGAGACCCCCTAAGACCCAGAAGATAAAATACAACACTTCTTAGCCTGACATTTGAAGTCCTTCATAATCTAGTTCCTATTTTTTTCTAGTTTTCTTTCATAATTCTCCTGTTCATGTATTCTCCAAATCATACTACTAATTCTTACCCCAACTGAACATTCCATTTCTCATCTTGGTTAGTTATGACAAGCCACACCTCATACCTGGAATATATACTTTTAGAATCCTTAAAATGATTCTTGTGCCTTCCTCAAACACTATTTGCTTGTACTCTCTTCTTCCAGACATTACCTTTATTCTACTTTTATATGTACATGCTGAATCCCCTCTATAGAATAGAAGCTCCTTAGAAGAATTCTGTTTCTATATTACCTTCAGTTTGCACAGCAGTGCCTCATGGAACAGGTGCTGGATAAATATTTTTGAGTTGAAATTCCAAACAAGCCTAAGATCTAAAAATGGAAGCTAAGTTATTTGGAAGAATCTGGAGACTCATTACAAGAAAATATAATGATTTGTGAATTATTTGAGGTTCAGTTGAATTTTTTAAAAAAATATTACTCCAGAAATTTAGAAACTAAAGTTTTTATTTTGTTTTTAAGATATTAAAGTAAAAGTAACACTGCTTCTAATGCTTCCAGTAGCTATAAGGAGAGTTCTCAATAACTATCCCAGAAAGGATGGAATGATACTTTAACAGTCTGGACATAGATGCTTCTTTGACAGCAACCACAGAAATGACCAGCCAGAGAATTGAAAAGTTTCCTAAAATTATCAAAACCTCAGTGGGAGAACAAATATCTGCTGATGAAAAAAAGATAGTTCAACTCTAGTCACATGAAGACATAAAACTGCTTTTTGGAAGCCAAGATCAAAGATAACCAGTCAGTTTTAACACTTTAAGTTCCACTGGTTTAATGTGGTAAACAAATAGCTAGAAAGCCAAATATGGGGCAGGGTACAGGAATCAAAGAACTTGTGTGGTTTATAAATGACCACATAGAACATTCAAAGCAAGGTTAGGAGGTGGAGAAAAAAGACTTGTAGTGAGTAACTGAATTAGCATCATAGAATCAGTATGCAGTTCAGATGTTCTGGCTATGGGCAATTATCCATGGAAAGTCTCCAGAATCTTACACCACTGCTTGTGGAACTTGCTGAGTAGAAGCCACAGGAATTGGACAAGTGAAAGACCACCCAGCATTTCTGAACAGTCTGTTCCTTATAGATTTGCAGAGATAATTTTCCAAACCAAAAAATTGTGTTCATTGCTAGTGGGGAACCTGTTACAATATGTAAAAATAAGAAGAAATGAGGTTAGTGGCTACTTTGATGAGCCAATATTTTTAATTTTCTGTCTGTTCACTGATGGGTGAAGTGCTCTGTTATTTCTAAGCAAATACCTCCTTTCTTCTACTTTATCCTAAAAGAAATTTGTTAGGTTTCAAAAAGAATGCTGAAGTGGCACTCTTCTCAGATTTGAGGTTGGTTCAATTTCAGGGTTATGGTAAATGAAGGAAAAGAAAAATTGCTGAGATTAAAAATGAGGAGTAATTTGTATTTTAGCAAAATATATTTCTGCTTTTTAGCAAAATTAATTCTTTAATAGAACAACAAGCAGAGGTTAAGGTAAAAACAGAGAGGGTAATTTATCTAAATGCAATAGTCCTTGGAAAATTTTCAGTAAATGTGTAAAGGAAAGCAGGTGACAGATAACATAAAGTACTTTTACTCTGATGTACATGAGGGAGACTTAAACCAATTACACTACTTAAGATATACATCCAAAAAAATTAATCAAGCTGACTTTAATGAAAATTTAGATTTACTAAGTCATTTTCACAGAAGCTTTAGGATGCTGGGAGAGAAAACATAAGTATATTTTTGAGTGTTAAATTAAGTACCTATTCTATTATTTGATAAGAACTCTTTTACCATAATTCTTTTCATAAATTTGCTTTAATAACATACATATACCATAATCTTTCAGGCAAAAAGAAGCTAAAATGTTATCTATTTCCAGAAAAGTCTCTTTATGTGATTTTTTAAGGATTACATAATGAAAAAATAAAACATTTATATATAGCATCCCATTTCTGGATTTGTTATTAAAAGTAATGACTTCTGAGGTATTTTTATTTTTCAATTTTTACAAATTTTCTCCAAAGATTCTAAAGTATTTAAATAATTCAGGATTAAAGAAGAAAAGAAATCCTTAAATTCTAATAAAGATCAAATCATGTATTATTAAATCATGAGAAACTTTATAGTAATTATTAGTATAGACATCTTTTACAAAATATAATTAAAGAAAATCCTGAAGAGTTGTTTTCAATCTCATCTGAGACTGAATAAAATATATACTTACTAAAATAACATTTATTTATATTGAGGAAAGAAAATTATATTCCAAATAATTCTAAATTCTAAAACTTTACTCTAAATTTGAGGATACAGCATCACATTTCTGTACATTTACCCACACAAAGTCAAAACAACAGAAACATAACATGAATAGGGGAAAAGAATACATTCTATGTCACTTACTGCAAAAAGGTTTCATTTGCGCCTTCTAAAAACTCAGAACAGAGGACTTCCTTAGGCCCATCTCCATGGTAAGTAAGGAGAGCCTCCACCAGGGGTAAGATATCTGGCAATGTGAGGAGTGGAACACAAAGCAAGGACATGGCCTTTATTTGTCTTTCTGGAATTCTGTTAAAGAAATAAGATAAATAAGTACTCATTCATTAAGACCATATTTAATCACAGAATTATAAATATTTAGACTAAAGGAAATCATAAGATACCTGCTTCATATTTCCAACTTCAAGTTGGATAATCCCCCAAACCATGATAATTTCTCTTACTTTTTAAGAGCTTTTAAAAGAAAATTCTACATCCCTCCTTTATGACCCCTTCAATGTTAACAACTCTCATAACTGGGAATTTAACTCATACTTTTGCTTTGTCTTGTCCTCAAAAGAAGCAGAATAATGGCTACAAATCATCATTATTCCTCAAACATATTATCTATTATGTCCATTATTCTACGTGGGGGATAGAAGAAATATTTTTAAGATAAGGTTCACTCAACATTTTTTGTTTCTTGTTCAGTCATTTCAGATAGTCCAAATCCTCATGACCCCATCTAGGGTTTTCATGGCAAAGATAATGGAGTGCTTTGTCATTTCCTTTTCCAGTGAATCCATTTTGTCAGGCAATCAGGGGTTAAGTAACTTGTCCAGGGTCACTAGGATTTGTCTGAGATTGGGTTTGAAGTCAGGTCTTCTTGACTACAGATCCAGTGCTCTATCCATTGAGCCAACTGCCTCTTAAACATTTATTGAACAGCTACTGTGTAAGTAACAATTTTGAAATGCTAAATGGATGACTAAGACATTATTCCTACATTCAAGAGTTTATAATCTAGAAAGGGAGGAAACAGGAAGTGATGAGTGCTGACATTTTTGTGGTGTGCACAGAAAACTTTGCAAAGTGTTTAACATTCTCTCTGAACAGTATCAAACATTATCCCATTTTAGAAAATAGCAAACTGAAGCTGAAATAAAAGTGATTGTATGGTCACCACTGAGGAAACTGAGGCAGACAGAGTTAAGTGACTTGTCCAGAGTCATCTAGTTACTAAGTTCCTAGCATTAGATTTGAATTTAGATCTTCTGGGGCAGCTATGTAGTGCAAAAGATAGAGCATGGGCCCTGGAAATCAGGAGGATCTGAGTTCAAATGTGGCTTCAGACACTAGCTATGTGACTGTGGCTAAGTCATATAACTCTCATTGCCGGGGGGGGGGGGGGGTAGAGGAAGGAAGGGGGAAGGAGAGAGGAGAAGTGGGGGGGGAGGAAGGAGGAAGGAGGGGGGAAGGGGAGGAGGAGGAGAGGGGGAAGAGGAGAAACTTAGGTCTTCCTCCCTCCAGGCTCAGCACATTATCCTGCTGTCTCTAAAGAACACAGAGGAGTTACTTTTAAACATAAATGTGAATTCACAGTACATTCACAATTTTAAAAATAAATACTCAGAAAGTTGAAATAATAGCAGATGAGTGGAAGATAAAAGCTGAAGCATGACACAGCTCTAACCAGAATAGTGTCCAGAGAAAGAAAGTTCAGGATGAGATGAGGCAGGCAAAAGAAGCTATTTTTAAAGAAATAGTTGATAAAATAGATATAGCAAAGAAGTGACAGGATCTGAATCAAATTTGTAAGATTATAAATCAACTAAGATAAGGTCAAAATGGGTACAAGATTTAGACATAAAAGGTGAAACCATAAGCCAATTAGAAGAATAAGGGTTAGTTTTTCTGTCAGATCTATGGAAAGGGGAGCAGTTTATGACCAAAGAAGAGATAGAAAACATTATAAAATGCAAAATGGATAATTTTGATTACATTAAATTGAAAAGGTTTTGCACAAATAAAACAAATGCAACCAAGATTGAAAGGAATGCAGTAAGTTGGATAACAATTTTTACAGCTAGTGTTTCCAAAAAGGACTTATTTCTAAAATTAGAGAATTGAGTCAAATTTTAAGAATACAAGTCATTCACCAATAGTCAAAGTATATGAATATGTAGTTCTCAGATGAAGAAATTAAAACTATATATACTCATATAAAAAAAGCTCTAAATCATTATTAGAGAAATGAAAATTAAAGTATCTCTGAGATACCATCTCACACCTATCAGATTGACCAATATGACAAAAAAGAAAGATGATTAGTATTGGAGGGGATGTGGGAAAACTAGGACACTAATGCATTGTTGATGGAATTGTCAACTGAACTAACCTTGCTGGAGAACACCTAAAGGGCAACAAAACCTGTGCATTCTCTTTGATCCAGCAAAACCACTACTAGGTCTGTATCCCAAAGAGATCACAAAAAAATGGGGGGGGGACCCCCACACATATAAAAATAATTATAGCAGTTCTTTTCATAGGGGCAAAGAACTAGAAAATGAGGGGATGGATACCCATCAATTGGGGAATGGCTGAACAAACAAATGAATGTGATGAAGTATTATTCATCTGAAAGGAATCGTGAGGGACAGCTTTGGAAAAGTCTGGAATGACTTACATGGAACTGATGCCAAGTTAAGTGAAAAAGAATACTGTACACACTAATAGTAGTACTGTGTGATGATCAACTATAATGGTCTTGTTCATATTATTGCAGGACAATAATCAAAGACAGTTCTAAAGGAGTTAGGATGGAAAATACCATTCACACCCAGAGAAGTAAATGTTATGGGAAGGGACCCAGAAAGGTTCCAGAGACTCCATCCTGGTTTGTAAACAACTGTGAGAGAACTCACATAGGCAGGAACCTGCTTCAAGCAGCCTTTATTATCCTAAAGCTTCAGGAGTCAAGGAAAGAAGGGGTTTAAGATAGCTAACTGACTATGAGGGGAATCGTTATTTAATAAATATTTTATTGATTTTTCCACCTACATACAATGGTAGTTTTTACCAGTCTTTTTTTTTTTTGGCAAGGCTTTGAGTTTTAGTTTTTCTCCCTCCCTCCTGCCCCTGACAGAAAGTAATCTGCTATAGACTTTACGTTTGCAACCATGTCAAACACAGATTGAAACTGAATATGTTGTGAGAGAAGAATCAGACCCAAATGAAAGAAAGAAAACATTAGAGATAACCAAATTATATAATACATAAGACAATTTTTAAAAACTGAAGAAATAAGCTTTGGTCTTCATTTAAAATGTCAAGTTCCTTCTTTGAATATAATGGTATTTTCCATCACAAGTCCCTTAAATTGTCTTCGATTACTGTACTGCTGAAATGAACAAATCCGTCATGGTTGTTAGTGTGTACAATGTTCACTCAGAATCAATTCATGCAGGTTTTTCCAGGCTTTTCTGAAATCCTGTCTCTCATGATTTCAAATAGAACAATATTATCCCATTGTATTCATGTACCATAAATTGTTTAGCCATTCCTCAATTAATGGGAATCCCCTCAATTTCTAATTCTTTCCCACTACAAAAAGAGAGCTGCTATGAATATTTTTGCACAAGTGATATTTTACCCCTTTTCATGATCTCTTGAGGATATAGACCCAGTAGTGGTATTCCTGGATCAAAGAGTATGCAGACTTTTATTGTCCTTTGGGCAAATTCTAAATTGCTCTCCAGAAAGGTTGGATCTATTCACAACTCTACCAACAATGAATTAGTTCTCAATTTAAAGGGAAATTCTTATAAAGAAAGATGTTGGACCTTAGTCAGGTATCCCAGAGGATAGGTAATTTTCATATCCAAAGTTTTCAAAGATGGAGTTTGAGAGAAAGGGAAGAAATCTTAGAGATTTTCTCTAGCTGAGAAGACAGCCAAACTGAGGTCAGTTTATATTAGTGATTGATTCTCTGTCTGGGATCTCTTTCCACACAAAGTTAAGTGCTACAATATCACAGTTAACCTTTTCATTTCAAAGTCCAAGTTAAGCACTTCAGTTAACTTCACCAGAACCTTAAAGTATGAATGCAGGACAAAACTTACTATTTTCAATTTTCAAAATTTGTTTTATGTATTATGGTTTTTCCCCCTCTCATAATTTTTCCTTTCCCTTTTGATGCTTCTTTCACAACATGATTAATATAAATACATATTTAACATAGTTATACATGTATAACCTATTATTAGATTGCTTTCTGTCAGGAAGAGAAGGGAGAGGAGGAAGGGAGAGAGAAAAATATGAAATTCCATACCTTACAAAAATGTTTGAAAACTATTTTACATATAATTGAAAAAAATAGATAAAATATTTAAGATATTAAAAATATAAGAATACAAAACATTTCCCAATTGATAAATGGTCCAAATGACCAAAAAACCCTTTGTTCAAAGGTTATAAACAGGCAGTTTTCAAAGGAAGAAATCAGAATTATCTATAGTCATTTTTAAAAATGCTCTAAATCACTACTGATTAGAGAAATGCTTAGAGGAAATTTATTAGAAGTACCACCTCACATACATCAAATTGGTTAATGTGACCGAAAAGGAAAATAATAAATGTTGGAGGGAGAAGGTGGGAAAATGGGTCACTAAAGTACTGTTGCTAGAGTTGTGAACTGATCTGAAGATTCTGTATCCCAGAGATAAAAAAGAGACTTTAAAAAAAGGGAAGGGAGGAACTATTGTACAAAAATATTCATAGCAGGTCTTTTTGTGATGGTGGCAAAGAATTAGAAATTGAAAGGATGTCCATTAGTTTAGGAATGACAGAACAAGTTGTTTTGATTGTAATAGAATATTACTGTTTCATAAGAAATGCAAGCAGGAATATTTCAGAAAAACCTAGGAAGATTTTCATAAACTGAAGCAAAATGAAGTGAGCAGAATCAGGAGAACAGTAATAGCAATATTGAATGACGAACAATTCTGAATGATTTAGCTATTCTCAGTAATACAATGATCTGAGACAATTCCAAAGAAATCATGATAAACAGTGCTATCTTTCGCCAGAGAACTGATAGTGTCTGAAAACAGACTGATAACATACTATTTTCCACCTTTTTTCAAATTTTCTTCCACAAAATGACTAACATGCAAATGTTTGACACAATTACACACACACACACACACACACACACACACACACATACACACACACCCTATATTAGATTACTTGCCATATTTTGCCATATTAGGGAGGGAGAAATGAGGGTTAGAATTTGAAACTCAAAAACTTTTTTTAAAAGCCTGAAAGCTAAAAATTATCATTTTAATTGGGTAAAAAATAAAATATTTTTCTAAAAGGGTTGGGAGACAAGGATTCTTGCTCAGGGTGAATGAGAGAAAGAAGGCAGAGATACTGAACACTTACTTTGCTTATTGTTTTCTCCGAATAATTTTTGCCTGGAAAGCACTAAAGAAAAATGTCTCACATCACTGCCCTATTTATCCTTAAGAAGAAGGACACTAGCTGTCTTTGATGGATTCAAGTGAACTGAAAGTAGCTCATGAGACTGCTGGATCACATTAAGTAAAGAAAATAGGAAGGTATCAAAGAAGCAAAAAAAGGGAAAATGTCACCCTTACTTTAAAAAAATGGAGTAGTCTATAACTTATAAAACAGTGCATTTGATTTGTAGTTTTGTCAAAAATTCTAGTCCTTCTATCTGTGATGGAGAAAACCATCTATCCAGAGAAAGAATTGCAGAGTTTAAACAAAGACCAAAGACTATTACCTTCAATTTCAGGGGGGAAAAAACATTACCTTATTATGTAATTTTGCTATTTCTTATACTTTATTTTTCTTCCTTAAGGATATGATTTCTCTCACATCACATTCAACTTAGATCAATGTATACCATGGAAACAATGTAAAGACTAACAGACTACCTTCTATGGGGATGAGGGGAGGGAAGCAAGAATAGAGGAAAAATTATAAAACTCAAAATAAAATCTTTCTTAAAAAAAATTCTAGGGTGGCTAGGTGGCAACGTGGCTAGAACACCAGCCCTGGAGTCAAGAGTACCTGAGTTCAAATCCAGCCTCAGACACTTAATAATTACCTAGCTATGTGGCCTTGGGCAAGCCAATTAATCCCATTACCTAGCAAAAACTAAAATAAATTAAATAAATCTAGTCCTTATTATTTAATGGATTTCTATGAAACAAACAGAAAAGGAAATGACCACAAAGTAGTGTAGCTTCATACCATCAATACCATGACCACCTTTAAAATAAAGATGGTACAGCAGATTTCCTGGCTCTCAGCAGAGACATGTAGACTAGAAATTTGGAATGATACCTAAGTTTTCAGAGAGTGAGAGAGACAATATATAGTGATGTATATTCTTTGTTGACCTATTTGTTACAAGGGTCAGGGTCAAGGAGGAGAATGAAATATGGTCAACCAGAGAAGATAACAGATACAGGGAAAAACATCAATAAAACACCTAAAAAGCCAAAAAGACTTAGAGAAACGAAATAGTTATGGTATTTCACAGGAATAATTTAATTTATTAAATTATAAGCAGGTTCAAATTACATTTAATTGATTGCACTGATCTTTAATGTTATTTGTATTACTTAAAAAATGAATTTTAATATAAAAATGAGTAAAGCCAGAGAGCTCTTTTTCAATTGCCCTGTTTTAGGCATACATAAATGAAGGAATGAACAAATAAAGCAATCCTTTAAAAAATCCTCTTGGATAAGATTGAAAGATATGACCTGGCCAATAATACAGTTATAAGGACAATAGATAGTATTTAAGCTGAACTTTAAGGTTTGCAAAACACTTTACAAATATTAAAAGACTTGATACTCAACCCTGGGAAATTGTGCTATTATTACTATCATTACTGAGGAAACTGAGGCAGAGGTTAAATGACTTTTTCAGGGTTGCATAGTAAATATTTTATATAGGATTTGAATTCAGGTTTTACTGACCCCTAGCCAGTACTCTATCCACACAGCTGCTCACAAATGTGAATATGACTGAATTAATGGACCAGACAAAGACTACAGGAATTTGTGCCTGGCTTTGAGCTTAAGTTTAACATTATTATCAGTGATATGGACAAATGCATAGGTGGTATAGGTATGATTATTAATTCTATAGATGGTGCAAAGTTAGGAAGAACTGTTAACATAATGCTAGATAAGGAAGTCTGTCCAAATAGTTTAAGATGAAATTTGATAGAGTTAAGTGTCTTGGCTCCCCCCAAAAATCACCTATGTAAGCTGAGAGAGACATAGTCAAAGAATAGCTTATGTGAAAAGGTTCTGCAAGTTTTGGTGTCCCATAAACTCTGTATTAGTCATAATATTGTGATGCAAACAGTGATCACAAACAGGGGATGGGAAGAAGTACTGATCCAGCACCTATGCCCTAGTAATTGCTAAGCCCTTTCCTATCATTATCTCATTTTATCCTTACAAAAATCCTACACAAGGTAGGTGCTAGTATTCTTATTGAGGAAATCTAAGGCAAATGCTCAAGGGTTACCCATTTTGGATTACTCAGGGTCACCCAATGAGTCAGGATTAGACCACAGGGCTTCCTGACTACAGTCTTGCTACACCATAACACCAGCTATTTCAATTAATAAACAATATGGGTGACCATGGCTAAATCACTTAACCTCTCTCTGACTGGGTTTTCTCCTTTGAAAAATAAGAATAGCTGTAGAACTTCTTTTACAATGGCTGGTGAGAGAATGAAGTGAGGCGTTTATTAGGTGCTCTGCAAAATTTATCGTGCTGTGTATTAGCCATTATTGTTACTGAAGGGAATATGGTCATCTAAAAAGCAAATGGGAAATCAGGATGGAGGGAACACAGAAGACATACTCTGATAAAAGCATTGACTCATATCCTGACAAGACACCTGAGAAACTCCCATTCACTTCCAACTTATAGCCTGCTTTCTCTTCTTTTACAAAATCTCTATCAAAATAATCAGCATATCGATTTAGGGTACTCATGATGAAGAATGAAAAGGGAAGTGACACATTTCTATAAATGAAGCTGTTTTAGCACCTTTCTCAGGGGGAAAGGTCTTCTTCCCGAGGTGGGCATGGTCATCTTCCTCACAAGAAGTTTTCAGGTAAAAGCTAAATCAGGGTCTGGCTGGATCTGGTATGAAGGGAGTACTCCTCAGCTTCAACTTAAATAGACAGCCTCTGAGGGCCCTTTCAATTGAGAGCCTATGAAATTCAAGCACCTTCCTTTCTAAGTCTTGTCTAGTTAGCTGGTAGGGAAGCAGATAGAGCACTAGATCTGGAGTCAGGAAGACCTAAAGTCAAAACTGGTTTCAGATAGATAAAATACTAGCTGCGTAAATAGAGGCAGTCATTTAACCTGTCTGCCTTAGTCTCTTCATTTGTAAAGCAAGGGTAATGTAGCACCTCCTTCTTAGGGTTGCTGTGAAGACAAATTGAAATAATATTTATAAAGACCTTTGCAATCCTTAAAGCCCTATATAAATGCTGTTATTATTACTGACTAAATCACTCAATGTTCTAGAATCTAGGAAGTGTTTCAGATAAAGAGAAAAAAAATTAAAAATACTGGAATGCTTGATAAAGGGGGAGTCTGATGTTAAATAAACATATAATTAGCAAAATAAATTATAATAATTTTATGGCAGTTGGGGGGTGGCAGGAAGTTAGTGTTTCCAACTCCTTTTTTGTTATCATTGACTACTCCTTTCTCTCCTCGTCCTTACTGTCATTCTTCATTTTATATCTCTTTGATACCTTTTCCAACTCTCTTTTCTGACTCAGTTTAGATGATGAGGTGACCTTACCAATGTCAACCCACTCTACCTAGATCCCATTCCTGTCCTCCTGACCCCCTTCTCTTTAGCAGACTGCCTAATGGAATCTTTTTTTATATATTCATCATATAGGTACAGTTATTTTTTTTCCTAGAATTTTAAAACATCTATCTCAAAATTTAACTTGTTCATTTTAAAACTTGGAAGGTACTCACCTTCTTTGAATGCTAAATCTATTAAGATGATTCACTCTGAATTCAGTCACTAATGATAAGACCATCTGTAAAACAAAATCAATGACAGATTAATACATAATGAAAACAGGATGAGATCAATTCTATTATGCTGATGTGAGTGGCATTTCCAGAGAGGTTTCACTACCCCTCTTCATTTGTTTTCTTTTGTCAACCATATGAAAACTGTACTAAGACATTTGATTAACTGTGATTTTGTTTAATGTCCATGGTATCTTATTTCTGTTCAGGCATATGAACAAAAATTAGATTGCCTTTCTTACTGGCAAGAAATTAGTTTCTAGAACAAGAGAGGTTTGAGGGGAATGCTTTGAGTGAATTAAAAAAGAAGTAACTTAAAATGTTCAATGCTTAAAAGTTTTCAAAGAACTAGTTTGATCAACAAATACATCAAAAAAACTTACTTTACTTTTTTATTTTTTTCAAATTTTCTTTTACAATGAACTTTACAAACATCAACAAATATAAATGTAAATGTTTCCATATACAAAGACTAGGAAGAGAATTGTATAAGAAACTATGAATCTATTACATGTAGAATATTAAGCATATGCTAAATTTAAAGAGAATGACATCGTTGTGTGGTTAATGATTTTATGTGTTTATTTTATATTCTTCAACTTTTAATGTTTTAGTTGATTTTCTGGACTCTTGAAATATGCTGTCATATCATCTGAAATGGAGCTATAATTTTATTTTTTCTTGCCTTATGCTTATTCTCACAATTTAGTCTACTTGTATCATTACTATTACTAGCATTTCTAGAATCATATCAAATAAAATTTTATGACATACTTCTTAAAAAGTATAGAATTATTTCATGCACATTTTCTAAATGTGACTGAAATTTGGAGTAACAAAGAACAGAGCTCTACCACTAAGACATGTTAAATGTTTCAATATATTGTAATATTATTTATTCTCTACTATAACATGAAATCTTAAAAAAAAAAAAACCATGGATTTCTAAATGTAGGATTTGTCTAATACCACCAGGCACTGTTTATATGAGTCAAGGAAGCTTATATTAAAACATTTAGATGAACAAATGAGCTATGTTTAAATTTTTTAAAAACATAAGATTTAGCATAGCCTTTTCAGGCTTCCTTCTCCTTTTTCATAAACACCTCTTTCAAATTTCTTCCTTAAATGGCAATATATAAGTCTAAGGTAAGAAGATATAAACAGAGCACAGATAAACAGCCTTCCTGGAATACTGATATATTTCCATTTACATCTCCACTGATTCTGTGTTTGACAATGGAAATAGTAATAATAAAGTACTCACATTTTTTAGCAATTTAGGATAATAATCTGGAGATGTATATCCAAGAGCCTGACTAATAGTTCCAACTTCATTAAGTCCAAGTTTGGATGATGAAAGCAGATGGCATAATAAACTCTAAAAAAATAATTGGGAAGAGAAAGAATGAATGAGCTTTTAAAATTATGTTTCTCATACCTCATATACAAAATATGGTCTATCTGTAAAGGGCCCAGTCTAGTGGCATCAAATTAAAAAAAGAAATGGAGGTAATCAAACCATACATAAAGATCTTTATGGATAGCATATTGACCTAGAAAACATCTTAACATTATCTAGATTTTATTATATTTTTATTTATTTTGTTAAATATTTCCCCATCACATTTGAATATGGTTTGGGCTGAACTTGGAAGTACTATGGGTCATTTGTTTCACAAGTCTTGTCTAGTCTGTCTGGCAGATGGTACCTAGTTATAAGTAGAAAACTGTAATTCAAGACTTGAATAATAATGAACTTAAGTTAAAATGCTTCTCAGTTGACAAAAATGTACTTTTAAAAAAAGTGTGAATTAAGATCAGTTTGAAGAAACGAAATTCTCTTCATTAATTTAGACAAAAATCTTATTAGCTTAAGGAGAAATAATTTTGTTTGTTTGAAACCTTTTTCTTACATATTTTTAAAATTTATTTAAGGTAATGGCCAAGGTCACATAGCTACGTAATTATTATGTGTCTGAGGTTGTATTTGAACTCAGGTACTCCTGACTCCAGAGCCGGTGCTCTATCCACTGAGCCACCTAGTTGCCCCGCTATTATATCTTTAAAAGGTGAATTCTGTGGAAACAGATTTTAAAAATAAAAGACTATCCAAAGCACATTAATTCATTCTTGAAAGAGGGAATAGGATTTTAAAAGGCAGAGATTGAGAAAGAGGGACAAGCATAAAAGAGAAGCCATCTCTAGCATAGGCAATGGCATGAACATGAGAGAATGAAAGCAGAAAAATACATATAATGAATACAGAGAATGTCAAATAGTCCATTTGAATTGGAAGTGATTGTTAGGAATCTAGTTGAAGAGACACACATATGAAACACTTATAAACACTTTATAAGAACAAGAAAAGTTTTGGGGAAAATTAGATGTATGGATTGGAATAACTACAAAATGTCAATGAAGGATTAAAGAACTTAAATACAGACAGGTAGAGAGGAGATGGGAAGGTGTTCCAGGAAGTAGAGACTAATAGATAAATGGGAGAACAAAGCATTCGAAGCAGAGAATATAACTTGGTAATAGGATACACTGTGAGATAGGTAGTAAGGAGATAATCCTTTTACTAATTAGAAGTAAGTTTGATATTAGAAGGCTTAGAAAATAAGGTTAGGGGCAGCTAGGTGGCACAGGGGATAGAGCATTGGCCCTGGATTCAGGAGTACCTGAGTTCAAATCTGGCCTCAGACACTTAATACTCACCTAGCTGTGTGGCCTTGGGCAAGCCACTTAACCCCATTTGCCCTGAAAAAAGAAAACAAGGTTAGACAAATAAGACAGGGAAAATAATAAAGAGGAGGTTTGAACTAATATTTAAGGAGTGAGGAATCATTTTAAATTTATGAGGACAGGAGTACCAGTGATTAATCTGGCAACAATATTTAGAGTGGATTGAAGAAGAGAAATAAGAAGGAGAAAGATGAGAAAGGAAATTATTATTTAAATAACCAGGCATGAGGTCCAGGATCATAGTAGCATCACAGACTTAAAATTAGAATGGGCCTTCCTTTGGAGAGTATCTGGTTGGGGCCTCCCTCCCTTGCCATTTTATAGATGAGAAAACTGATTTAAGGATATAGGTATACAGATGCAGATATAGATATCTCAGAGAATTATTAGAAACATGAGAAAGTCCCATCTTCTTTAATGGGCTCCAAGTACTTCCAGGATGACCTGTTGTTTATAAGAGATTAATATTAAATACTTGTGAGTTCAAGCTTAATTGAATATTAAAAACCAGATTTCTTCCTCTTTTCATTCTACAAGCAATAGCAAATTAGATCTGAGTTTCCAAGTTACTAAGATAAAAAGCTAAATTTTTTTGATGATCCTACAATATGGGAGTTATAGTGGAATGAGCATTGCCTCTGAAGTCAGAGGAACTGGCATTGAATCCTAGATCTGAAGTTGGATCCCAGGAAAAGTTATTTAACCTCCACATGCCTCAATTTCCTCATTTATGTGATGAGAGGACTGTCTAAAGTGTTTCTTAAGTCTATTCAATCCCCAGATATTTCATCCTAATCTGTTTTTTGCCTGCTGCTCTAACATGAATGAGAACCAATATTCATGGAGATGAAACTATAAACATTCATCATAAAATAACCTTATAAAGCCATGTATCACTTTGTGTTTCCTTCTTTAGCATCATCTCATTTTATAATATTTATAACACACTGAGTTTTCTTTTAAAAGATTTACATGCCATTTACTTTATGGAAGACTAATTTTTCTACTGCCACCTAGTGGTAAAAAACCTAAAACAATGAATAAAAGAAGGTGCTTTGGGTTTAGGCCCTTTGATAGGAAAACATTTTATAAAGATAAAAACATATATAAAGATATAAAGAGATAGTAAAAGTAGTGAATAATGAAGATTATGAAACAGAAAGACTAACTATTCAATAGCCTACTAATTTAGAATAGTTTAAGTGTATGCAATATAATTCAGCTGCTATGGTAAAAATATCAGCCAATACATTAATACTGGGGTCATTATTTTCTAGAACATTTGTTTCTTATGATAGGGATATTTTATTTGTTTTCCAGTTATATAAATAAGTTTCCAGTTATCATGTTTTGGTATGGTCTTGGATGTTACACTTTCCCCCAACCCTCCTTTCTCTCTATCTCCTGAGAGAAGGCAATCTGATAATCTTTACATTGTTTCCATGCTATACAATGATCAAAATTGAATGTGTTGAGGGGCAGAACCAAGATGGAAGCAGGAGACAAACCTCTCCTAGGTGCTCTCTCCAAAATATTTCAAAAATCTTAAAATTATTACTCTAACTAAATTTTCGAGAAACAGAACCCACAGAAAGATTCAGTAAGGCAATTCTCCAGCCCAAGGTAACCTGGAAAATAGTGGGAAAACTGTTCCTTGGGATTAGAGGGATGGCCTGCCAAAGTGAAGAAACTTCAGCTTCCCAGGAACAGCACCAGGGCATCTGAGAGCTGTGGCTCCTGGCAGCAGAAGCAGTTTCCTGACTTGTACCCCAGGGAGCACAAAGCACAACTTGGAAGAACAGCAGGGAGACCTCTGCCAGAGAGAGTGCAAAGTCCAGGCCCTCAGCTGGTTGCAGCACTCAGTGCTGCCATAGCACTCAGAGTGCCCATATCCAGGAAATGGAAGCAGGCTCAAGGAGCTGGCATGCAGGAGCCTCTAGGCAGCTGTGCTCTGAGTGCTCAGTCCACCGTAGGTAAGAGAGTGGAGAGAGACTTCATGGCAGAGGGGTACGTTTGGGATCATTCACAGACCAGGAGAGCAGTCAGAGCCTCACACACTGAAGTCCTTGTTGGGGTGTCTCAATAAAACTTGAAAGCTTGGGAAGCACCCCAAAACCAGGCATAGGCTGGGGAAATGAGTAAACAGAAAAAAAAAAAAAGGAACCTGACCACTGACAAATACTTTGTCTATGATCCAATGAGGATCAAAATACTCAATGTGAAGATAAGGAAGTACAAGCTTCTGCATCTAAAGACTCCAAGAAAAATAGAAGTTGGGCTCAGGCTATGACAGAGCTCAAAAAAGATTTTGAAAATCAAGTAAGGGAGATTGAAAAAAAATTGGGAAAAGGAATGAGAGAGATGAGGGGAAAAACGAAAATGAAGTTAGCAGCTTAGTCAAGGAGATCCAAAAGATTGCTGAAGAAAATAACATGTTAAAAACCAACTTAGGTCAAATGAATAGAACAGTTCAAAAAGTTATTGAGGGGAAGAATGCTTTAAAAAAAAGAATTGGTCAAATGGAAAAGGAGATGAGAAAGCTCTGTGAGGAAAACAAATCCTTCAAATGTAGAATGGAGCTAAAGGAAGCTGATGATTTTACAAGAAATCAAGACACAACAGTTCAACACCAAAAATTGAAAAATTAGAAGAAAATGTGAAACATCTCATTGAAAAAAACAACTGATCTGGAAAACAGATTCAGGAAAGATAATTTAAGTATTGGGATACCTGAAAATCATGATTAGGAAAAGAGCCTTGACCTCATTTTTAAAGAAGTTCTCCCGGAAAATTGCCCTGCTATCCTAGAAGCAAAGGGCAAAAGAGAAATTGAGAGAATCAATCAATTTCACCCAGAAAGAGATCCAAAAAAAACCAACAACCCAGGAATATTATAGCCAAGTTCCAGAACTTCCAAGTCAAAACAAATTACAATCAGCCAGAAAGACACAATTCAAATATCATGGAGTAGTCAGGATCACACAGGACTTAGCAGCAAATACATTAAGGGCTTGGAGGGATTGGATATAATATTCCGAAAAGCAAAAAGAGCTTGGAATGCAACTGAGAATCAACTACCCAGCAAAATTGAACATCCTGTTCCAGAGGAAAAGATGAACTTTCTTTCTTTCTTTCTTTTTTTTTTGCAAGGCAAATGGGGTTAAGTGGCTTGCCCAAGGCCACACAGATAGGTAATTATTAAGTGTCTGAGACCGGATTCGAACCCAGGTACTCCTGACTCTAGGGCCGGTGCTTTATCCACTATGCTACCTAGCCGCCCCTGGAAAAGATGAACTTTCAATGAACCAGGGGAATTTCAAATGTTCCTGTTGAAATGACCAGAGCTGAACAGAAAGTTTGACCTTAAAGTACAGGACTCAGGCGAAGCACAGAGAACAGAGAAGGGTAAATAATGAGAGACTTGATGATGATAAACTGCATGTATTCCTGCATAGAAAAATAATACTGATAATACTTTTACATTTAATAGAGTAGGTAGAAGGAGCTTTTATAGATGAAGGACAGGAGAGAGTTGAATTTGAAGATATAATATATTGTAAAAATGGGGTCAATGGCTAAAAGGGAAATGTACTGGGAGCAAGAGAAAGGAGAGGTGGAAGAGGCTAACATATTTCAAATAAAAGATTTTTTTTTTTTGCAATGAGCTTTTGCAATGATATGGAAAGGGGGAACAGTGAGGGGGAATGAGGGAATGTCACTCTCATCAGAAATGACTCAGAGAGGAAATAGCATATACACTCAATAGGGTATAGACATCTAGAGTAAAAAGGAGAAAAGGAAGACAGGGGAAAGGGGGGGGTATAGGTGACAGAGAAGGTAGATCATGGGAGAGAATTGTCAGATATAACACATTTTCTTTTTTACTTTTTGCAAGGTGCTGGGATTGGGTGACCTGTCTAGGACCACAGGGCCAGGTGGTTGCTGGGTCTCTGAGGTAGTATGTGGGCTTGGGGCCTCTTGGCCCCAGGGGTGGTGCTCTATCCATTGCACTACTCAGGTACCCTACAACACATTTTAGAAGAGGGACAGAGTGAAAGGAGAAACAAAATATAACATATGTTAGTGGGGGAGAAATGGAAGGAAAGAATTACAGTTGCTATTTCCATAGCAACTATGGAAAAATATGGAAGTAACTTTTGTGATGGATTTATTATACAGAATGTGATCCACCCATAACAGAGCTGATGGTATCAGAACACAGACTGAAAGATATTTTTTTCTCCTTCTTTTCCTTTATTTCTCATGAGGTTCTATATTTTTGAGGAGGAGGGGGTATTATGTTTACTCTTAAACAAGAATATTTTATTAATGTATAAATAAAGTCATATTATCAGAAAAAGAAAGAAAGCAGGAGGGATGGGAATTCAGGGAAGCATGGAGGGAATTTACATGAACTAGTGCTGAATGGGATGCGTGGAACCAGGAGAATGTTGTGCACCCTAATAACAACATTAGGATGATCATCATCCTTGAAGGACTTGCTCTTTCCATTGGGGCAACAATCAGGGAAAAATTTGGCTATCTGCGATGGAGAATGCCATCTGTATCCAGAGAGGGAGTTGTGGAGTTTGAACAAAGATCAAAGACTATTTACATTCAATTTAGGGAAAATAAAAAACATGTTATCTTCTTATGGAATTTTGCTGTCTCATACTTTATTATTCTTCCTTAAGAATGTGATTTCTGGGGCAGCTTGGTGATGTATTGGATAAAGCACCGGCCTTGGAGTCAGGAGTAGCTGGGTTCAAATCCGGTCTCAGACACTTAATAATTACCTAGCTGTGTGGCCTTGGGCAAGCCACTTAACCCCATTTGCCTTGTAAAAACCTAAAACAAACAAAAAAAAAGAATATGATTTCTGTCTCATCACATTCAACTTAGACCAATGCATACCATGGAAACAATGTAAAGACAATAAGACTGCCTTCTGTGGGGGGCTTGGGGGAGGGAAACAAGAATAGGGATAAATTTGTAAAACTCAAAATAAATAAAATTTTCCCAAAAAAATGAAAAGAAAGTGTTAAGAAGGGGAAAAATTGAATGTGTTGAGAGAAAAAGCATATTCCTGAGGTAGAAATAAAATATTAGAAATAGAAAATTTATGTAGTACATAAGACAACTCTTTTTTTTTAATTGAAGTTCTTTGTTTAAACTCCATAATTCTTTCTCTGGATATAGATGGTATTCGCCATTGCAGATACCCTAAGATTGTTCCTGATTAATGCACTGATGGAATGAGCAAGTCCATTAATGTTCATCATCATCCCAATCTTGCTGATAGGGTGTACATTGTTCCTCTGCTCATCTTGCTCACCATCAGTTCATGCAAGTCTTTCCAGGATTCCCTGAATTCCTATCCCTCCTGGTTTCTAATACAACAATAGTGTCCATAACATACATATATCACAATTTATTCAGCCATTCCCCAATTGAAGGACATTTACTTGATTTCCAATTCTTTACCACCACAAACAGGGCTGCTATAAATATTTTTGTACTAGTGATGTTTTTACCCTTTTTCATCATTTCTTCAGGGTTTACCAGTAGTGGTATTGCTGGATCAAAGAGTATGCACATTTTTATTGCCCTTCGGACATAATTCCAGATTTCTCTCCAGAAAGGCTGGATGAGTTTACAGCTCCACCAACAAAGTATTAGTGTCCTAGATTTCCCAAATCCCTTCCAACATTGATCACTGTCCATTTTGGTCACACTGGACAATCTGAGAGGTCTGAGGTGGTACCTCAGAGATACATTAATTTGCATTTCTCTGATCAGTAATGATTTAGAGAAATTTTTCATATGATCATGGATCTCTTTGATTTCTCATCTGTCTATTGCATTTGCATATCCTTTGACCATTTGTCATTTGGGGATACAATATTATCTTTAAAAAAACATTTTTGATAGAAGGATTTCTGGCCAAGATGGTGGAGAAAATCGGGCACTGTGAAGGTCTCTGGATCTTGCTTCATATATGATATAATCTCTTAACAGAAATTTGATTGACAAAACCCAGTAAAAGAAGCTAGGAGAACATCTATGAACAAGGTCTGTCTCCAGAGATTGTGGGTGAGCTAGAAGCAGAGAGCAGAGAACCTGCCAGGAAGGGTGAGGGTCAGACTAACCTAAGATCAGCTGCAGAGGCTTTGACTATGGGAGTTGTAGTTCAAGAGCCAACTGGGAAAGGGAGGCTTTGGTTGTGTCCTGGCAGTCTGGGGTACTCCGGCAGGGGTGGAAGGCAAATTCCAAGTTGCAGACCACGGCTGGACATGGACCTGCTGGGCTCCATACATTCATCTCAGATGAACCTTCTCCCAGAACAACCACAGAAACAGCTCAACAAATCCACCAAATCCACCCGCTGCCCCCAGGTTCAGGAGTGGGCAGCACAGCTCCCTCAGCTGAATAGGGAAATTAATTAGCTTGCCCTAGGGCATAGCCCACGTTGTTCAAGGATAACAGTATCCAGTATTACCACCCACACCCTCCAAGTCAAGGGAAAGGGCCTCAAATCAAGGTCACAAACACTAGAGAAAGTAATCAACACCCAATACTGGTCAGTGCATTTGGAGTTATTAAACTCAGTGAGAAAAACCACTAGGGATCCCAATACCAAACCTCTGTAAACCAACCCCTCCACCAACACAAGATCTTAGGAAATGAAGAAAGGCCAGTGGAAAGGGGATCCATAGAAAACTACCTAGAATATAAAGACCCTAACTCAGAGAGATCTACAACTTCTGAGAAGAATATGATTTGGTCTCCAGCCCAGAAAGACTTACTTGAAGAAATCAGGAAGGAGTTTAAAAATCAATTGGAAAATCTGAGAGAGAAAATTAACACCTTGCAGCAAGAAAACAAATCTTTGGAAAACACAATTTGTACAAATGCAAAAGGAAAATAATTCTCTCAAAACCTCAATTGGTCAAATGGAAAACTTCTTCAAAAATAGAACTGACCAATTTGAAAAGGAGTTGCAAAAGGTAAATTAAGAAAATTCTTCTCTAAAAAATGTAAAATATCTCATCGACAAAACTACTGTCCTAGAGAATAGAATCAGGAGAGACAACTAAAGAATCACTGGGCTCCCTGAAAATATTGAAGGCAAAAAAGCTTGGATTTAATGTTACAGGATTTAGTGATGGAAAATTACCCTGATATCATGAAACCAGAGGGCAAAATAGTTATTGAAAGAATACATTGACCCCTCTGGAAAGAGATCCCAAAATGAAAATTCCAGAACTATCAAAGAGAAAACCCTGCAAGCAGCCAGAAAGAAACAATTCGGATACAAAGGAACCACAGTAAGGATTACACAGGACCTGGATGCATCAAAATGAAAGGCCAGGAATGTAATAATCCAAAAAACAAGGGAGCATGGAATGCAGCGAAGTATTCACTATCCAGCAAAATTGAGCCTTCTATTCTGGGGAAAAGATGGACATTTAATAAAATAAGAGACTTCCAACTTTTCCTGATGAAAAGATCAGAGCTTAATAGAAAATTTGCGCTTCGAACAGGAGACTCAAGAAACACATGAAAAAAGTTTTAAAAAAGGGGTGGGGTGGCTAGGTGGCATACTGCATAGAATACTGGCCCTGGAGTCAGGAGTACCTGAGTTCAAATCTGGCCTCAGACACCTAATAATTACCTAGCTGTGTGTCCTTGGGCAAGCTACATAACCCCATTACCTTGAAAAAAACACCTAAAAAAAGGGGGGGGGAGGGATTACTATCCAATAAGATGAAACTGGCTATATCCCTACCTGGGAGAAAGACTCTCATAACTCTTGAGAATTATAACTCTATTAGAGAGAATATACATAGCCAGAATTGATGGACACTGATGACTTTTCTGTACTCAGACAGAATGATTTAAAAACAATACCTCCTTGAAAGGGGGGAGGCAGTAAAGAGACAGGAGGTTGGAGGAGACTGAATGGGGTAAATCTCATTACATTAAGAGGCACAAAAGACCTATTGCAATAGAGGGGAAGAAGGGAGGAGGCGAGAACTGCCTGAATCTTACTCTCATCAGATTTGGTTTAAAGGTAATATACATAGACTCAGTTAAGACACTTATCTTACCTTTCAATTATTAAAAGGGGAAAAGGGGAGGAGGGGGGGAAGGGGAACTCATAGAAGAAAGGGAAGAAAGAAGGAGCAAAGGGAAAGGGGAAAGAAAGGGGAGGTTGGATATAGAGGGGAAACACATTGAAGGTGTTGGTATTCAGAAACAAAATACTGAGGAATATGGATAAAGTGAAAAGGGGGGCAATACAAAGGGAAGATAGCATGGAAGGCAATAAAGAGTTAGTAATTATAACTTTGAATGTAAAGGGGATGAGCTCTCCCTTAAAACATAAGGGAATGGCAGGGTGGAGTGAAAACCAAAATCCTACAATATACTGCTTACAAGAAACTCATTTGAAGCAGAGAAATACATACTAGAGTAAAGGTAAAAGGTTGGAGCAAAATATATTTTGCTTCAGCTGAAGTGAAAAAAAGTAAGGATAGCAATCGTCTCAGACAAAGCAGCTTGTATAAATAGATGTTGTTAAAAGAAGAAAGGAAACTATATCCTCCTAAAAGGTACCATAGACAACAAAGTAATTTCAATACTGAATATGTATGCACCCAATGGGATAGCATCGAAATTCTTAGAGGAGTAAGTTGAAGGAGTTACAGGAAGACATAGACAGGAAAACTCTACTGGTGGGAGACCTCAACTTCCTGCTCTCGGATTTAGATAAATCTAATCATAAAATAAACAAGAAGGAGGTTAAGGAGGTAAATAGATTGTCAGAAAAGCTGGATAGGATAGACTTACGGAGGAAATTGAATGGGGATAGAAAGAAATATACATTTTTTTTCTGCAGTACATAGCACTTACATAAAAATTGACGATATACAAGTGCATAAAAACCTAAGGAAAATTGCAGAATGGCAGAAATAGTGAATACATCTTTCTCAGATGATAATAATAATGCAATAAAAATCACATGCAATCATGGGCCAGGGAGAAACAGATCTAAAACTAATTGGAAACTAAATAATCTCATTTTGAAGAATTTTAAGAATGAGTGGATCAAGCAACAAATTATAGAAAGAATAACTGATTTCATCCTAGATAATGACAATAATGAAACAACATACTGAAACTTATGGGATACAGTCAAGGTATCTGTCAGGGGATATAGTATATCTTTAAATGCTTAAGAGAATAAATTAGAATAAGAGAAAATCAAATAAATATGCAACTAAAAAGATTAGAGAAAGAACAAATGCAAAGCCCCCACTTAAATATCAAATTAGAAATACTAAAAATTAAAGAAGGAAATAATAAAACTGAAGGCAAGAAAATTTTATGCAAAAAACCAATAAAATTGATAAAACTGGTCAATTTGATTACAAAAGAAAGAAAACCAAATTACTAGTATTATAAAGGAAAAAGGTGAACTCACCGCCAATGAGGAGATTAAATAATTCAGAAATATTTTACCCAACTCTATGCAAATAAATTTGATAATCTAAG
This sequence comes from Macrotis lagotis, assembly GCF_037893015.1. Taxonomy (NCBI): domain Eukaryota; kingdom Metazoa; phylum Chordata; class Mammalia; order Peramelemorphia; family Peramelidae; genus Macrotis; species Macrotis lagotis. Next base: position 174,332,927 of record NC_133666.1, read on the forward strand.
TGAAATGGATGAATATTTACAAAAATATAAGTTGCCCAAGTAAAATGAAGAGGAAATTAAATACCTAAATAACCCTATCTCAGGAAAAGAAATTCAACAAGGCACAATTGAACTCCCTAAGAAAAACTCTCCAGAGCCAGATGGATTCACAAGTGAATTCTATCAAGTATTTAAGGAATAATTGGTTCCAATTCTATAAAAACTCTTTGGGAAAATAGGTGAAGACAGAATTCTAACTCTATGACAACAATATGGTGCTGATACATAAACCAGGAAGAGTTAAAACAGAGAAAGAAAATTATAGCCCTAACTCCCTGATGAATATAGATGGAAAAATCTTAAATTAAATCTTAGCAAAATGAAATAAGTTATCACTACGATAATACATTATGACCAAGTAGGATTTATCCCAGGAATGCAAGGTTGTTTCAATATAAGGAAAACTGTAGTATAATTAACAAACCTATCAGAAATCATATGATTATATATATATATATATATATATATATATATATATCTCAATAGATGCTGAAAAAGCTTTTGACAAAATACAGCACCCATTCCTACTAAAAACACTAGAGAGTGTAGGATTAAATGGACTGTTCCTTAGAATAATAAGCTGTATCTATCTGAAACCATCAACAAGTGTCATATACAATGGGGATAGGCATTCCCAATAAGATTGGGGGGGGGGGGGGGGACAAGGATGTCCATTATCACCACTACTATTCAGTATGGTATGAGAAATGTAAGCTTCAGCAATAAGAGAAGAAAAAGAAATTGAAGGAATTAGAATTGGGAAGACTCAGAAACTTTGAAAACAATTACAAAACACTTCTCTCACAAATAAAATCAGATTTAAATAAGTGGGCAAATATCAAATACTCATGGATGGGCCAAGCTAATATAATAAAAATGACAATTCTTCCTAAATTAAACTATTTATTTAATGCCCTACCATCAAAAGGACAAAAATTATTTTAATGAGTTAGGAAAAAAACTGAAAGTAAATTCATATGGAGAAATAAAAAGTCAAGAATTTCCAGGGATTTAATGAAAAAAAAGTGCAAAAGAAGGTGGCTTAGCCCTACCAGACTTAAAATTATATTATAAAACATAAATCATCAAAACTATCCGGCATTGGCAAAGAAATAGAGTGATAGATCAGTGGAATAAACTAGAAGAAATGATTATAGTAATCTGCTATTTGACAAACCCAAAGAATCCAGCTATTGGGATAAAAACTCTCTCTTTGATAAAAAACTGTTGGGAAAATTGGAAGTTAGCATGGCAGAAATTTGGATTAGACTAACACCTCACACCCTATACCAAGGTAAGATCAAAATGGATACAGTATTTAGACATAAAAAAAATATTATAAGCAAACTAGGAGATCAAGAAATAGTTTATCTGACAGATCTATGGAAAGAGAAGCAGTTTATGACCAAGGAAGAGATGGAGAACATCATTATAAACAAACTAAACAATGTTGATTATATTAAATTAAAAAACTTTTGCACAGACAAAAAAAAATCACTGTAACCAAGATCATAAGAAATGCAATAAATTGGGAAAAAATTTTTACAACTAGTATTTCTGTCAAAGGACTCATTTCTAAAATATTCAGAGAACTGGGCCAAATAAAAAAAAATCAAGCCATTCCCAAATTGATGAATGGTCAAAGGATATGCAAAGGCAATTTACAGATGAGGAGATCAACTCTAGCCACAGTCATAGGAAAAATTGCTCTAAATCATTACTTATTAGAGAAATGCAAATTAAAGTATCTCTGAGGTACAAACTCACACCTCTCAGACTGGCCAACATGACCAGAAAGGACAATGATCAATGTTGAAAGAAATGTGGGAAATCTGGGACACTAATACATTGCTGGTGGAGCTGTGAACTCATCCAACCTTTCTGGAGAGCAGTTTGGAATTATGCCCAAGGGGCAACAAAAATGTGCATACCCTTTGATCCAGCAATACCACTACTGGGTCTATACCCTGAAGAGGTGATGAAAAAGGGTAAAAACATCACTTGTACAAAAATATTCATAGCAGCCCTGTTTGTAGTGGCAAAGAATTGGAAATTAAGTGAATGTCCTTCAATTGGGGAATGTCTTAACAAACTGTGGTATAAAACAGGAGGGATGGGAATTCAGGGAAGCCTGGAGGAATTTGCATGAACTGATGCTGAGTGAGATGAGCAGAACCAGAAGAACATTGTACACCCTAACAGCAACATGGGGGTGATGATCAACCTTGATGGACTTGCTCATTCCATCAGTGCAACAATCTGGCACAATTTTGGGATATCTGTGATAGAGAATATACCATCTGAATCCTGAGAAAGAATGGCGGAGTTTGAACAAAGACCAAAGACTATTACCTTTAATTTAAAAAAAAATCAAAACAGAACCGTTATCTTATTATGTAATTTTGCTGTCTTTTATACTTTTATATTTCTTCCTTAAGGATATGATTTCTCTCTCATCACATTCAACTTAGATCAATGTATACCATGGAAACAATGTAAAGACTAACAGACTGCCTTCGGTGGGGGGGGGGAGCAAGATTAGGGGAAAAGTTGTATAATTCAAAATAAATAAAATCTCTTATTTAAATAAATAAATAAATTGATGAATGAATAAGTAAGTAAATAAATGCCCTGAGTCAATGCCATGATTATCTTTGGTCTAAGAGAGAAATGGTCAAATGGCCACCCCTTTATTATTAAATGTGCTGGTCTTATTAATAAAATGAATAAATTACCTTAAAAAAACTACTTAAAACAATTGCCAAATTCAGCAAAGAAGCAGGATAGAAAATAAACCCACATAAATCATCAGCATTTCTGTATATGAACAATGAAGTCCAAGAACAAGGGAATAGAAAAAGAAATTCCATTTAAAGTAACTGCAGACAATATTATACATGGGCATCTACCTCCCAACACAAACCCAGAAACTGTATGAACACAATAACAAAGCACTGCTCACACAAATAAAGTCAGATCTAAATAGAAAAAAAAGTCAATTGTTCAATTTAGGTCAAGCTAAACATTAAAAATGACAATTCTACCCAAACTAAATTACATATTCAGTGCCAAACCAATGAAACCACCAAATAACTATTTTACTGAGCTAGAAAAAAATAGTAATAAAATTCATCTGGATCAACAAAACGTCAAGAATATCATGGACATTGATGAAAAAAATGTATAGGAAGATGGCCTAGCTCTACCAGAACTAAAAGTTTACCTTAAAGTGGCAGTCATCAAAACTGCCTGGTACTAGTTAAGAAATACTGGGTTAGGACAGCACCAAAGAAACAGTGGTAAATGACTACAGTAATCAGCTGCTTGACAAACTCAAAGACATTAGCTTCTAGGAGAAGAACTCACAAGCTGACAAAAATTGTTAGGAAAATTGGAAAATATTATGGCAAGAACTAGGCATAGACCTACTCTATATCCCACACTATATCAAAATAAGGTCAAAATGGGTATAGGATTTACGTGTGTGTGTGTGTGTGTGTGTGTGTGTGTGTGTGTGTGTGTGTAAGTAAAGAGTGATACCTTTGACCAATTAAGAGATCAAGAAATACTCTATATTACTACACCCAAAGGGCAACAAAAATGTGCATACCCTTTGATCCAGCAATACCTCTACTGGGTCAATTCCCTGAAGAGATGATGAAAAAGGGTAAAAACATCACTTGTACAAAAATATTCATAGCAGTCCTGTTTGTGGTGGCAAAGAATTGGAAATCAAGTGAATGTCCTTCAATTGGGGAATGGTTTAAAAAAAACTGTGGTATATGTATGTCATGGAACACTATTGTTCTATTAGAAACCAAGAGGGATGGGAATTCAGGGAAGCCTGGAAGGATTTGCATGAACTGATGCTGAGTGAGATGAGCAGAACCAGAAAAACACTGCACACCCTAACAGCAACACGGGGGCAATGATCACCTTGATGGACTTGCTCATTCCATCAGTGCAACAATCAGGGACAATTTGGGGCTGTGTGCGGTGGACAAAGAACTATTAATTTAGGGAATAAAAAAACTAATATCTTATTGTCTGATCATACTCTTATACTGTATGTTTCTTCCTTAAGGATATGATTTCTCTCTCATCATACTCAATCTGGATCAATGTACAACATGGAAACAATGTAAAGACTGATAAATTGCTTTCTGTGGGGGGTGGGGGGGTCGGGAAGGAAGTAAGATTAGGGGGAAAATTGTAAACTCAAAATAAATAAAATCTTTAATTAAAAAATAAATACTCCATATTAATCTGTTAGATCTATGCAAAGGGGAGAAATTTATGATCAGGCAAGAAATAGAGTACATTATAAATTACAAAATGGATGACTTTGATTATATTAAATAAAAAAAGTTTCTGCATTAATAAGGTCAATGCTGCCAAAATTAGAAGGAAAACAGAAAGCAGGGGAAAAAATTTCATAGCTAGAGGATCTGAAAAAGGTCTCATTTCTAAAATATATAGAGAATTGCATCAAGATTGCATAAAAGATTACAAGTCATTCCCCAACTGATAAATGATCAAAGGATATGAAGACTTTTCAAATGAAATTAAAGCTATTTATAATCAAAAGAAAGAATGCTCCAAATCATTAATGATTAGAAAAATGCAAATTAAAACAACTATAAAGGTCTACTTCACACTTATCCGATTGGTTAAGATGACAAAAAAAGGAAAAAGATTAATGTTGGAGAGAATTGGGACATTAATGCATTGTTGGTGGAGTTGTGAACTGATCCAACCATTCTGGAGAGTAATGTGGAACTATACTCAAAAAGCAATAAAATTGATCATACCCTTTGACCCAGCAATACCAATCCTAAGCCTATATCTAGAAGAAATCATAAAAAATTGGAAAAGTACCACATGTTGCAAAATATTCATAGCAGCTATTGTTATAATGACAAAAAGCTGGAAATTGAAGGGATGCCCATCAATTGAGGAATGGAAGAACAAGTTATGGTATATGAATATGGAGTACTATTGTTCTATAAGAAACCATGAATGGTCAGAACATGAACACAAAACATGGAACTAATTACAGAAACTGATGCTGAGCAAAATAAGCAGAACCAAGAGAACATTGTACACATTAACAGCAACATTGTGAGTTGATCAACCTTGATGGATGCAATTCCTCTCGCCAGTTAGGACAGCTAGAAGTACCCTAGGAGATCTGTTATGGACAATGCTATCCACATCCAGAGGAAGAAGAAAAACAAAATAAAACAAAACAAAAAGCCTTCAGAATCTGAATGGAAACTACATTCATTTTTTAGAAATTGCTCTAATGTATTTCTTTCCTATCTCATGGTTTTCTTGCTTTTCCTTTAATTGTAATTCCTCCTTCAGAAGATGACTAATCTGTAATTGTGTTAAACACAAATGTATATGTACAGTATTCACCAGACTGTTCTCTGCTCAGAGGAGGGGAGTGAGAAGGAAGGGTGGAAAGAAATTATTAAAAATATGCATTTGCATGTGGATAAATTTTGAAAAACTTTCATAACATGTAATTGGGGAATTAAAATAAAATATCAATTTAAAAAAACCTTCCTAAGACAATTCACATGGAAGCAATTCTGTTTCTTGGCATGGTGGTGGTCCCAAGTTTCACAGGGATACAACACAAAGATCAGTACAACAGCTCTAGACCTCTGGTTTGGCAGCCTAATACCTCTCGATTTCCAAGGAGGCTTTCTCTGAGCCTCCCAAACACTGAGTTAGCTTGAGGAATGTGTGTGTCAACTTCATCAAGGTGTAACATACCTGGAAAGTATACAGCTAAAGTTAGCAAACTTACAAATTCAAAATTTGTCCAGGGGCAGCCTGGTGGCACAGAGCACTGGTCCTGGAGTCAGGAGGACCTGAGTTCAAATTCGGCCTCAGATACTTAATAATTACTTAGCTGTGTGACCTTGGGCAATTCACTTAACGAGAGAGAGGGAGAGAGAGAGAGAGAGAGAGAGAGAGAGAGAGAGAGAGAGAGAGAGAGAAAAGCGGCTAGGTGGCGCAGTGGATAAAGTACCGGCCCTGGAGTCAGGAGTACCTGGGTTCAAATCTGACCTCAGACACTTAACAATTACCTAGCTGTGTGGCCTTGGGCAAGCCACTTAACCCCATTTGCCTTGCAAAAACCTAAAAAAAAAATATCTATCTCCATTTGCTGTGACCAATGGTTCCACAAATGGATGATGTGGTACTGTCTAGTGGAGAACCTCTGTTTCTTAGCATTAACTGTTAGGCCAAAATCAGTATAAACAGCAGAGAATAGATTCATACTTTGTTGCATCTGAGTCTCAGAGGTTCCATTGAGCATATCATCATTGACAAATAAAAAAATTATGCACCAATTCTCCTTCCACTTTAGTCTTGACTTTTAACCTTTTCAAAGTAAATAATTTTCTAACATACAGTAGCTGACCTTGATATGATTTTCATTCTTGTTGAAGGTATCTGACAACATCATTAAAAAAATCATTCTAAAATGCATTGGGACAGGTACACAACCTTACTTCCTTACACTGTGACCAGGAAAGCTTGAGAAGCATCTTCCACTATTCATAACTGTCCAATTGTGCTATTATGAAACCAATATACAATACTGATGAACTGGTCTGAGCAGTCAAATTTTGCCATAATTTTCCAGAAGCCTCACAACTGATAGCATCAAAGGCCTTGGTCAGATAGATAAATATTATGCACAAAACTCTGTTCTTCTCCTGGCAATTCTCCTGGAGTTACTTAGCAGCAGGGGAAATGATGATCTTCCAGGCGAAGGATAAGTCTACCAAGGAGGACTCTGGCAAGAAACCTTCCAGCAATGACTGTCACAGGAAATTCTATTTCTTTAATCTTTAGAAAGACAGACAAAGGAGGCATCCCTGAACTCCTAGGGTTAACTTCTTTTTGTCATGTAATCTAGAAAATTTCAGTCAGCTTTTGTATATATAACAGACCCCCCCCCCAGCTTAAAAATCTTAACTTGAATAGAACCAGCACCAGTTCTTTGCCACAAGACAGGAGTCTAATGGTATTCAGCACCTCTTCTTCAACTGAAAGTTCACTAAAGAGATGTTAACTTCAATCTGAGGTATATATGGTCAATAGTTTCAGTATTCATCGATGATGATCTGTTGAAAGCACTAAGGAAGTGTTTTTCTCTCCAGAATCACATCCTTATCACTACTCAATGGGGTTCATCAGCACTGAATAGCTGAAATGTACCATAGACTTTTGGTTAAAAAAAATAGCCTTCAGAACACCATAAAAGTACCTTGGATTGTTACTATCAGCATAAAACAGAATTTCATCTGTCTTCTTACTGAACCAAGAATCTTACATCTTTCTAAGGTTTTCTTATACTTTACAACTTCTATAAGTAACTGTAACCATAATTAATTTCCAAACTATTAAAGATTTACAGATTAAGCCTAAGACTTATGAGATACCCTGTATAAAGAGAATAAATACAAATAAAAAACAAAGTTGTAGAGATCAGGAAAGGCTTCACGTAGAAGGTGGGACTCAAGCTACATCTTCAAAGATAATGACAGAAGGCATTCCAAGAACAGAAAACAGTCAATGTAAAGGCAGAGATATGGGAAATGGAAGAGCCTGGATGAGGAATAGATATCATTTTAAAATAGATGACAGATTGTGGAGATAGGAGTAATGTGCAAAGAAGCTAGAAATATAGGTTGAGGTTGGATAAGGAAGGACTTCAAAAAGATTTAATTTTTATGAAAGAAGCAAAAGGGAGTCAATAGAATTGATATCAGTACAAGAATATCAGTACAAGTCTGATGCAAACAGATCTGCACTTAAGGAAAACCACTATGGCAGCAAGTATACAAAGGACTAAAGGACAACAGTTAAGGCAGGAGGTTCAATATAAACCTAAAATCTCCTTGGACAAGTAGACTTCATTCATCATATCTGTGTTTCTAGTGCTTAATTAGTGCAAGGCATGGAAGGATAAATAATTGTTGACTGATTGAAGAAATAGTTTACTACTTCTTCCCACCCTTCGACTTCATTCATCATATCTGTGTTTCTAGTGCTTAATTAGTGCAAGGCATGGAAGGATAAATATTTGTTGACTGACTTCCCACCATTCATTTTTCAGCAACCCCCCCCACCCAAAAAATGATCCTTTATGCCTTTGGTGTATTGTTTATTAACAAGTTCATATCAAATGTAAACTCACTGAGGGAAGGGACTTTCATTTTTATCTTTGCACATATAACATCTAGCACAGTGTCTTAGATGTAGAAATTACTTAATAAATACTTATTGACTGATGTATGAACAGAGAACATGGAAGAGTAAAATCTTTTTAATTGCTAGTATTAAGCCCCATTAATATACTCCACCTTTAAGAAACAGAATTGACAAAATGGTATAAAAGAACTAATAACCACTAAAGAAAAGAATTCCTTGAAAAGCCAAATTGACCAAATGGTAAAAGAAGGTACAAAATAGAACTCAAAATAGGTCAAATGGAAAAGAAAAAAAGTAAAAATCTCCCTTAAGAAAATAATTACTTAAAAATGGGAATTAAGCAAATGGAAGCTAATAACTCCATGAGACATGAAGAAACAATAAAATAAAATCAAAAGAATGATAAAAATACAAGAAAAAAGACAAGTGACCTAGAAAATAGACCCAGGAAAGATAATTTAAGAATTGCTGGACTAACTGAAAGTCAAGATCAAAGAAAGACTCTAGATATCAAATTTCAAGAAATGATCAAGAAAAATTGTCCTGATATCCTTGAACCAGGGAATTAAAAAACAGTAATGCTAAAAGGGAGGGCTAATTAAGGGAACCAGGATGAGAGAAGCAAACCACACTTTTGAGGAGACAGGATTAAAAAAGAAAAGAGAAAAGAAGAAAAGGAAGAAATTGGGATAGAAGCAAACTCACATTTAGCAATCATATCTGTGAATGTGAATGGTATGGGCTCACCCCATAAGAGAAGTATAGAGCAGAATGGATTAGAAATCAGAATCCAACAATATGTTGTTTAGAAGAAACACACTTGAAACAAAAACACACAAAGAACTAAAATAAAGGGTTGGAACAGAATATGACATGTTTTAGCTGAAGTGCAAAGGACAAAGGCAACAAACATGATTTTAGCCAAAGCAAAAGCAAAAAGAGATCTAATTAAAAGAAATTATCAGGGAAATGTCATTATGCCGAACAACAGGATATCGAAATTTTTTACTGCAAGTTCCTCTAATAAAGGCTTCATTTCTCAAGTATATACTAAGTATAGAACTGAGTCAAATTTATAAAAATAAAAGCCATTACTCAATCAATAAATGGTTAAAGGAGATAAACAGGATGTTTTCAGAAAAAAAAAATAAAAGTTACCTATAGTCATATGAAAAAATGCTCTGGACTTCCGGCCAAGATGGCGGAGAGAAGACAGGCACAATTCTAAAGTCTCCTGATCTCTTCCCCATCCATCACATGAAACAAACCTCTTAAAAGAAATCCAAACCACAAAACCCAGAAAGAAAAGCCAGAAGAAAGAACATCTACCTTAGGATTTATCTCCCCCAGCAGCTTTGGCTGAATTCGGGCTGGTGAGTCTGGGCTCAGAAGGAGGTTCAGCCCCGGATGAGCCAGATTAACAGATGAATTGGAACCAGGAGTCTGAGGGCCCGAGAGCCAGACCTGCTGGATCAGTGGTGGGGCTGGACGAAAGAGGCTTGGGCAATGGTGTTGGTGCTGTCCCCCTGGAGCTCAGGGACCAGGCTGGGGGAAAGAGTTCTGGTGCAGGAAAGCTGCAGACACCATCCTAGGCTCCTCTGGTCTGAGAAACTCTGAGCGCATGCCTCAATTGCACAGAGATCTCTCCCCAAACAAAGGCAAACTACTTCTGCCTCAGGCCCAGGTGTGTGAGCAGAAGAACTAGCCCAGCTGAGGAATGACCTCAGGCCAGGGTAAAGCCCACCATTGATTGAAGGCAAAAGAATTCAATAGTTCCAACTCCTCCCTTCAGCAAAGGGAGAAGGCCTCTCAACCAAGGTCACAGACACTCCAGAGAGGGCAACAAGCACCTCCTACTGGCCAGCCAGAGAAACTGCACACAGTAAAGCCTTTAGCAATCCCAAGCCCAGGTGAACCAGCCCTCCCCAACTCAAGGTCTTAGAATAATGAAGAAGGGTCAGCAGAAAGGTGGATCCATAGAAAAATTCCTGGAAGGGAAAGACCCCTACTCAGAGAGACTTGGAACCTCTGAGGAGAATACAATCTGCTCTCCAGCACAGAAAGACTTCCTTGAAGAAATAAGGAAGGAGCTTAAAAATTTGGGAGAGACAATTAATACCTTGCAACAAGAAAACAAAACCTTAGAAAGTACAATTGGACAAACACAAATGGAGAATAAATCTTTCAGATCATCAACTGGACAATTACAAAATGAGAATAATTCTCTCAAAACCTCAATTGGTCAAATGGAAAGCTCTTTCAAAAGTAGAATTGACCAATTGGAAAAGGAGTTGCAAAAGGTTAATGAAGAAAACTCCTCCCCCAAAAAAAGAATGGAGTCTACAGAAACTAATGACTCCATGAGACAGCGAGAGTCAGTTAAACAAAATCAAAAAATAGAAAAAATAGAAGCAAATGCAAAATACCTCATCAACAAAACTACTAACCTCGAGAATAGATCGAAGAGGGGCAACCTGAAAATTATAGGACTTCCTGAAAACATTGAAGAGGAAAAAAAGCCTGGACTTAATATTACAGGATCTAGTGATGGAAAACTACCCTGATATCATGTAATCGGAGGGCAAAGTAGTTATTGAAAGAGTACATAGATCCCCACCAGAAAAAGATCCTAAAATGAAAACACCGAGGAATGTTGTGGCCAAACTCCAGAACAATCAGATAAAAGAGAAAATCCTGCAAGCAGCCAGAAAGAAGCAATTTAAATATCAAGGAGCCAAGGATAAATATCAAGGATCACGCAGGACCTGGCTGCATCAACTTTAAGGGATCAAAGGGCCTGGAACGAGATATTTCGAAGAGCACGGGAGCTTGGAATGCAGCCAAGAATCTACTTTCCTGCAAAGCTGAGCCTTCTCTTCCAGGGAAAAAGATGGAAATTTAACAAAATGGAAGAATTCCAAAAATTTCTGATGAAAAGACCAGAGCTAAACAGAAAATGTGGACATCAAACAGGAGGTTCAAGAGACACATGAAAAGGTAAAAAAAAGGGGAGGGGGCGGTAAAAGGGAAAAAAAAATGCGATCCAGTAAGTTGAAACTGGCTATATCCCAGCATGGGGGTTAAAAAAAAAAGATTCCCATAAACCTTGAGAAATGTAACTCTAACAGAGAATACACCTAGCCAGAAATGATGGACATTCATGACCTATCCATGAGACTACTATCTAATGGGATGTAACTGGCTTTAACCCCACTTGGGAAAAAGACTCTAATAACACTCAGGAATTTTGACTCTATTCGATAGAATATACAGAACTAGAAGGGACAGACACTCGGAATTTTCTATGACTTAGAAGGATCTAAAAAAAAAACAATACCGCCCTAAAAAGGGGGACAGGAAAGAGACGGGAGGAGGGAAGGGATTGAATGGGTTAAATCTCATTACACTAAGAGGTACAAAAAAACCTATGGTAATAGTGGGGAAGAAGGGAGCAGAGGAGAAACACCTGAATCTTCTTCTCATCAGACTTGGCTTAAAGTCAACCTACACATACTCAGTTAAGTTATAAAACATCTAACCTTTCAAGTATTAAAAGGGGAGGGGGGATGGAGAAAGGGAAGGGGAATGGGGGAAATAAAGGGAAATAACAAAAGGAAGGAAAGGGAAAAGGGAAAAAGGGAAAGGGGAAAGAAAGCGGAGGGTGTGATATAGGAGGTCAAACACACTGAAGGGGGTGGTTTTCAGAAACAAAAGACCCGGGAATATGGATAAAAGGGGGAGAAAGGGGGGAAATACAAACAGAGGGAAGATAGCACAGAGGGCAATAAAGAATTAGTAATCATAACCTTGAATATGAATGGGATGAACTCTCCCTTAAAATGTAAGCAAATAGCAGAGTGGATTAAAAACCAGAATCCTACAATATGCTGTTTACAAGAAACTCATTTGAAGCAGAGAGATACATATAGAGTAAAGGTAAAAGGTTGGAGCAAAATATATTTTGCTTCAGCTGAAGTAAAAAAAGCAAGGGTAGCAATCCTTACCTCAGACAAAGCAGCAGCAAAAATAGATAGTGTTAAAAGAGATAAGGAAGGAAACTTTATCCTCCTAAAAGGTACCATAGACAATAAAGTCATTTCAATATTGAATATATATGTACACAGTGGGACTGCACCCAAATTCTTAGAGGAGAAGCTGAAAGAATTAGAGAAAGACACAGACAGCAAAACTCTACTAGTGGGAGACCTCAACCTCCTGCTATCAGATCTAGATAAATCGAATCATAAAACAAACAAGAACAAAATTAGGGAGGTAAATAGATTGTTAGAAAAATTAGATATGGTAGACTTATGGAGGAAACTGAATCGGGATAGAAAGGAATATACCTTTTTCTCTGCAGTACATGGAACTTATACAAAAAGTGACCATGTACTAGGACATAAAAAACCTAATGATCAACTGCAGAAAGGCAGAAATAGTGAATACATCTTTCTCAGATCACAATGCAATAAAAGTCATATGCAATACTGGGCCAAGGAGAAATAGACCCAGAACAAATTGGAAACTGAATAACCTCATTTTAAAAAATGAGTGGACCGAAAAACAAATTATAGAAAGAATTAACCATTTTATCCTATATAATGATAATAATGAAACAACATACCAAAACCTATGGGATTCATTCAAAGCAACTCTCAGGGGATATATTATAGCTCTAAATGCTTATATGAATAAATTGGAGAAAGAGGAAATCAATGAACTAAAACATGCAATTAAAAAAATTAGAGAAAACAAATCAAAAATCTCCAATTACATACCAAATTAGAAATTCTGAAAATTAAAGGAGAAATTAATAAAATTGAAAGCAAAAACACTATTGAATTAATAAATAAAACCAAAAGTTGGTATTGTGAAAATCTAATAAAATTGATAAACCTCTGGCCAATTTGATTAAAAAAAAGAAAGAAGAAAAACAAATTGCTAGTATCATAAATGAAAAAGGTGAACTCACCACCAATGAGGATGAAATTAAAATGATAATTTGAAATTATTTTGCCCAACTCTATGCCAATAAATTTGATAATCTAAGTGAAATGGATGAATATTTACAAAAATATAAGTTGCCCAGGTTAAATGAAGAAGAGATTAAATACCTAAACAACCCTATCTCAGAAAAAGAAATTCAACAAGCCATTACTGAACTCCTCAGGGCATGATGGATTCACAAGTGAATTCTACCAAACATTTAAGCAACAATTGGTTCCAATCCTATATAAACTCTTTGGAAAAATAGGGAAAGATGGAACTCTGCCTAACTCTTTCTATGAAACCAATATGGTACTGTTACCTAAACCAGGAAGAGTTAAAACAGAGAAAGAAAATTATAGACCTATCTCCCTGATGAATATGGATGCAAAAATCCTAAATAAAATCTTAGCAAAATGATTACAACAAGTCATCACTAGGATAATACATTATGATCAAGTAGGATTTACTCCAGGAATGCAGGGTTGGTTCAATATTAGGAAAACTGTTAGTATACTCAATTATATCAACAACAAACCTATCAGAAATCATATGATCATATCAATAGATGCTGAAAAAGCTTTTGACAAAATACAGCATCCATTCCTATTAAAAACACTAGAGAGTGTAGGAATAAATGGACTGTTCCTTAAAATAATTAGCAGTATCTATCTGAAACCATCAATAAGCATTATATTCAATGGGGAGAGGCTAGAGGCATTCCCAATAAGATCAGGGGTGAAATAAGGGTGCCCATTATCACCACTACTATTCAATATTGTATTAGAAATGTTAGCATCAGCAATTAGAGAAGAAAAAGAAATTAAAGGAGTTAGAATTGGGAAGGAAGAGATAAAACTCTCACTCTTTGCAGATGACATGATGGTCTGCCTAGAGAATCCCAAGAAATCATCTAAAAAACTACTGGAAACAATTAGCAATTTTAGCAAAGTTGCAGGTTATAAAATAAACCCTCATAAATCCTCAACTTTTCTATATATGTCTAGCAAGAAACAGCAGAAAGAGCTAGAAAGAGGAAATCCTATTCAAAGTAACCTCAGATAATATAAAATATTTGGGAGTCTATTTGCCAAGACAGACTCAGAATCTTTTTGAAAACAATTATAAAACACTTCTCACACAAATTAAATTAGATTTAAATAACTGGGCAAATATCAACTGCTCATGGATAGGTAGAGCTAATATAACAAAAATGACAATTCTACCAAAACTAAACTATCTGTTAGTGCCCTACCAATCAAAATTCCAAAAAAAATTACTTTAATGAGTTAGAAAAAATTGTAAGTAAATTCATATGGAGAAATAAAAAGTCAAGAATTGCCAGGAGCTTAATGAAAAAAAGTGCAAAAGAAGGTGACTTAGCCCTACCCGATCTAAAATTATATTATAAAGCATCAGTCTGTTTGGTATTGGCTAAGAAATAGAGTGGTGGACCAGTGGAATAGACTAGGTGTAAAAGCAGGAGAGGATTATAGAAATCTGCTGTTTGATAAACCCAAAGAGTTTGGCCATTGGGATAAAAACTCCCTCTTTGATAAAAATTGCTGGGAAAATTGGAAGTTAGTATGGAAGAAACTTAGATTAGACCAACACCTCACACCCTTTACCAAGATAAGATCCAAATGGTTACAGGACATAGACATAAAAAACAATACTATAAGCAAATTAGAAGATCAAGGACTAGTCTACCTGTCAGATCTATGGAAAGGGGAACAGTTTGTGACTAAGGAAGAGTTGGAGAACATCACCAAAAACCAATTAGATGATTTTGATTACATTAAATTAAAAAGCTTTTGCACAGATAAAACCAATGTAACCAAGATCAAAAGAAATGTAGTAAATTGGGAAACAATCTTTACAACTAATGATTCTGAGAAAGGACTCATTTCTAAAATATACAGAGAAGTGAGTCATATTTTTAAAACAAAAAGCCATTCCCCAATTGACAAATGGTCAAAGGATATGCAAAGGCAATTTACAGATGAGGAGATCAAAGCAATCCATAGCCATATGAAAAAATGCTTTAAATCATTAATTATTAGAGAAATGCAAATTAAAGCTTCTCTGAGGTACCACCTCACACCAATCAGATTGGCCAGTATTACCAGGAAGGATAATGATCATTGTTGGAAGGGATGTGGGAAATCTGGGACACTATTACACTGGTGGTGGAGCTGTGAACTCATCCAACCCTTCTGGAGAGCTATTTGGAACTATGCCCAAAGGGCAACAAAAATGTGCATACCCTTTGACCCAGCAATACCACTACTAGGTCTATACCCTGAAGAGATGAGGAAAAAGGGTAAAAACATTACTTGTACAAAAATATTTATAGCAGCCCTGTTTGTGGTGGCAAAGAATTGGAAATCAAGTAAATGCCCTTCAATTGGGGAATGGCTTAGCAAACTGTGGTGTATGTATGTCATGGAACACTATTGTTCTATTAGAAACCAGGAGGGATGGGATTTCAGGGAAACCTGGAGGGATTTGCATGAACTAATGCTAGTGAGATGAACAGAACCAGAAAAACACCGTACACCCTAACAGCAACATGGGAGTGATGTTCAACCTTGAAGGACTTGCTCATTCCATCAGTGCAACAATTGGGAACAATTTTGGGCTGTCTGCAAAGGAGAGTACCATCTGTATCCAGATAAGGAGCTGTGGAGTTTGAACAAAGTGCAAGGACTATTCCCTTTAATTTAGAAAAAAACCAGATAGCTTATTGTCTGCTCTTGTTACCTCTTAGACTTCTCTTGTCTTTAAGGATATGATTTCTCTCTCATTACACCCAATTTGGATCAAGGTACAACATGGAAACAAAGTAGACTGATAGAGTGCTTTCTGTGGGGGGAAGGGGGGAGGGAAGCAAGATTGGAGGAAAAATGTAAAACACAAATAATATCTTTAATAAAAATAAATTTAAATTAAAAAAATGTTCTGCCACTATATTATAGAATTTATAAAAATGCAAAATAAAACTCTGAAATACCATCTCACACCTCTCAGAAATGACAAATGCTGGAGGGATGAGGGAAAAATGGGTACGTTAATAAATTGCTTAGTGGAGTAAAGAACTCATTCAATCATTATGGAAAACAATTTGGAAATATGCCCAAAGAGATATATCAGTGTGTATATATTACCCCTTTGACACAGTTACTTTCAATCATGTCTAACTCTTCATGACCCCATTTGAGGTTTTCTAGTCAAAAATACTGAAATGCTTGCCATTTCCTTCTCCAGCAAACAGAGTTGCGACTCATACAGGGTCAAACAACTAGTAAGTGTCTACAGGCAGATTTGACTCAGAGAGATGATTCTTCCTGTTTCCAGGTCTAGCACTCTATCCACTGTCACATTGCTGCCCTAGCAAAACCATACTTGGTCTATATCCCAAAGAGATCAAAGAAAAAGGCAAAGGGACTACATGTACAGTTCTTTTTATTGTATAATGTTTATTCTTCATTTCTGAAGACCACATCATCAGGGAGGTTTTGCCATGACAAGCACAGTAACTGAATTTAAGTGAGAGGGTGCTGTGCTAAGTTACCAGCCTCACTTTCTCCTCAGAGCCATCTGGGTCCAGTGGCCAGATATGGATCAGGAAAACTGGAGATGGCCCTGGAGATGGCCCTGGATGTGAGGCAATCAGGTTTAAGGGACTTGCCCAAGGTCACACAGCTAATAAGAGTCAAGTGTCTAAGGCTGGATTCAAACTCCTGTTCTCCTGACTCCAAAGTCAGTGCTCTATTCACTGTGCCACCTAGCTATCCTTTCTCTTTGTGGTAGCAAAGAATTAGATATTAAAGGGAATGGCTGAACAAGTTGTGGCATATGTGATGGAGTACTATTTTGCTACTAATTGATAACTAGGAAGATGGTTTCAAAAAACATGGCAAGACCTAGATGAACTGATGCAAAATGAAATAATGAGAACTGGGAAAACTTTTTGCACAGTAAAAGCAATGCAGTAACTATGATCAATTGTGAAAGATCTGGCTATCCTGCTTGGGGAACTCTAGATGCAAACTGAAGGATATACTTTATTTTTCTTGCCTTTTTTGAAATAGTTAATATGGATATATGTTTTGCATAATTTCTCGCATATAATTTATATCACATACTTTCCTTCTCAGGATATGAGGGAAGAGAATTTGGAATTCAAAATTTAAAAAGAACCCTAAAAATAAACTGAAATGCTAGAAATTAATACATTATAATTAATACATAAATACATTAAAGTCAGTGAGAGAATATAGAGAGAATAGATGGCACTATAGGTAGTTGACGGCAATGAAGACCTATATAGTCTTCTATAGGTTAAACTTATTGTTAGGAAGACCTGAATTCAAATAGAGAAGGGGCTTTGTAAGACTGAGTGGGACTGAAGGGTCCCTAGGACCTTGCTGGTACAGTTTTCCTTGGCACTCACATCATCAGGGTATGGTTCTAGGTAACTATCTAGTCTAATAGGAACCAACTCCAAAAGGCCTGAAAGCTATCTTCCAAACAGAAGACATGAAGGGAGGAAGAAGGAAGTCAGAGAACTCTTTATGAGTAGTCAAGAAAAATGCTGGTTCAATCATACTCTTTAAGGATCAACTTAAGTATCACTTTTTTACAGAAAGCCTTTCTTAATTTCCCCATTTATCAGTGCAATCCCATCTAAAACTACCTGGGATTCATGTTGTACACAACAAAAGAAGAAAATGATGAATGCAGCAAGGACTATGAGGAAAAAGGCACACTGGTGCAACTATTTGATAGAGCTGGGCTTTGATCTAGCCATTCTGGAAAACAATTTGGAATTATGACCCAAAAGTTACTAAACATACCCTTTGACCTAATTATGACATTTGTTCTGAGCTGGGTCTGAATCAGGCCATTTTCCTGGTAGGTTAGGTTCAAAAATAGGAACAAAAACGTCATTCAACAGGTAACCAAAGAAGATTATTTACTCACTCATATTAGGAGGATATTAAACAAGGATAGGCTCAAAGAAGTCCCATGAGTTGATTCCCCTTGAGTTGAGTGAAGGTTTCACTGCAATCCTCTAGCCAAGTATATCTAGGAGTCCCTCCAGAATCCTGTGGCTGCTCTGTACCCAAGCAATTGAAATTGTATCAATAATTTCAGCCTTTGAACCAATCAAAACTTTAGGAAGGTCTTATTACCTTTTAAGGGAGGGAGGGGTAAACTCTAGCCTAACCTGCACTGGGTAAAAGGTTAGGATATTGCACCTATCATAGTACTTATATATCTATGGCCCAATGAGTTTTTTAAAAAGACAAAAAGTATCTATAGGTTCAAATATGCTTATAACAGCTTTTTTTTAAATATAGTAACCAAATTTAGAAAAATAGGGGATATTCTATTTGGGGATGGTTACTGAAATTACAGTATGCGAATATAGTGGAATATTACTGTGCCACAAAAAATATCAAAATGGATGGTTTTTAAGGTTTAAAAAATGAATAAAGAATACTGATGTACATGTTATAAATAAATATATTTATATATAGATTTACAAACTTTTTGAGTTTAGCTAAAAAAGGACAAAAGAGATAAAGGATAATAGCAGGGATGGAAGGATGAAATGAGGATTTTTAAAGAAAGAAGCATTTTTTTTAGGTAGCAGGGAAGAAGGCATTCTGTTGGAGAAGATGGGATTAGGGTAGTTAGTCTTAGTAAAGATTAAGATCCCTTCATCATGTTGAGAAAGGCATAAAAGAAGAGAAAGTGATAAAAGGCACTTGGGTGATAGGAGATAGAGAAGAGTGAGCTCACAGTAAATGACTTCAATTCTTTTCTGTAAAATACGAGGTGAAGCTCAGCCAAGATGGGCAATGGAATAGTGAACTGACAAAGGAGTTATAGAAAAAATGGCCCAGCAGCAATGAGGATCCAGTTAAGGTTATGTAACAAAAATGTATAGTGAATGCAATCAGAATGGTACCTACATCTTTTCACTGGCTGTCCTCTTGTCCTCTGCTTCCCAGTTTCCCTGGAATTCTTCTAGTTTCAACTAAAATCCTGCTTTGTGCAAGAAGCTTTTTCTGATCCCCCTTAATGCATGCTCATCCTGTATGTATTTTGTTTGTACCAGTTATCTATATGCCAGTTCTGCCTTGCACAGGACATTTTAATCTACCAATTTCAGGAATTTTCCTGTCTGTCCCCCAAACCTGGAATGATTTACCCTTCCGACTTTTAAATCCTGCTAAAATTCCATTTTCTAAAAGAAGTCTATCCTGTTCTCCCTTCATGCTACAGTCTTTGCTCAAGGGATTATCCTGTCTTTATTGTGTTTGTATAAAGTTGCATGTATGTTCTCTCCCCCATTAAACTGTACCTTGAGAGCAGAGAATTGTTTTCTCTTTTTATCTCTGATTTTTAATATATAGCAGGAGTTTAATGAATGTGTGCTAATTTGAATACATACTGGTTGTGCACACTGGCCCACCATTTAACCTCACAGCCTCCCCCAGGCAAGTACAAAAGACTATAAGTTGTGGAGCAGTTGCTGATCTGCAATGTTGGAAGAAGTTTCCTACATTAATGCAATGATAGGTCTACCCTCCAATGTACTCTATATTATTATTCTGAATAAGCTAGAATTCATAGACAAAATGTCTTTATTTTTATTTCAAAATAAAACCAATTCAGTTTAAATTTTTTTATTTTTAATTTCAGTTATACACAGAGAGAATTTCTATGAACTAAAAAAACCTGCCACAGATTCATTTCCTTCTGATAGCATGGTATGTTAGTGCAGGTCTACTAGCTATTTCTTTAAAAGTTAATTGAACATTATTTGTACCATTTTTTTTAAATTAAAAGATGGGCAGGTTGGTTCCTAATCTTTTTTTTGAACTTTAAAATCTTACCCAAAGCAAATTATATACATAGATTTCAGTAGCTTTTTCTTTAAAATTCTGCATGCAGTGTTTTTTTTTCTTCTTAAAATTTATATGTCCCATGCCAGTCCAAGTGAAATGATCTATAATAAAAAAAAACTAACTGCCCTGGTATTTTTAGAGCCCTTTTTTACTATGAAATAAACACTCAGAAATCTGGAGAATTGCAGTGGTTAGGTCTGTAAGTGAGAAGGAAGGCTGCTCATTCAGAGAATGTACCAACTTCCATTGTTTACACAGCCTATTCTTGAGCAGGATGCTGACATAACACAATTCACAGAATTTCCACAGTCTAGTCCAATCATAACAGTCTGAAGTTTCTAATTTTGCTTACAGGATCTATTGCTTGCTAGCTAGCTCATTCAGTTTTTTGGGAAAAAATATAGTTATACTTTAAATATTTCTCTCTCATATCTATAACAGATGGTTTTATACATACCCATTTTAAAAGGTTTTAAAAAATACGATTAAATAGCAAAATGAACTATAAGAAATTTAGAGAGATATCTCCTCAAATTTTCCTACAGCTCTTATCTAAATCTTCCCTTAACCATTCTCACTTTCTATCTCTTATATTTATGACAGGAGCATAGATTTCAAATTAGAATATATCTCACTCTAAATTCAACCCATACATTTTAAATATGGAAACTAGAATCCAGGGAAGTTAACTACACTAAGAATCAGATGAGGAGTCAGACCTGGATTCAAATACTACTTCAAACCCTTATAAGTATGACCCCAGAGAATTATTCAATCTTTGTGACTTTCAATTTCCTCCTCTGTAAAACCTGTAGAGGATTATTTTGGGACTCAAAGGAAAAATATAAAGTGCATTTCAAAGCCTTATCTGTCAGGTATTCTAAGAAGTAGAGTCGCAATTTGAATTCAGATCTCCTAACTTCCCAAACAGAGCTCTTTCTACTGAACCATGCTGCCTGCCCTTTGTACATATGTCATATTGTCCATAGTTATCTGCATGTTCTTTGGTAGTAAAGACTATGCAATTTTGAAAATCTTTGTTTTCCTAATACCTAGGGTACTGTAGGTACCTAACAAATGTTTTAAACTGAACTTTACTGTTCATGAAACATATCTTGATATCTTCATAATATATATATGTATGTTGTTTAGTCATTTTCAGTTGGGTCCAACTCTTTGTGACTTCATTTAGAGTTTTCTTAGTTTGTCATTTTCTTCTCCAGTCCATTTTATTGATGAAGAACCTGAAGCAAACAGGATTAAGTGAATTGCCCAGGGTCACACAACTAGTAAGTGTCTGAAGTCAGATTTGAACTTGGGAATATGAATCTTCTGACTCAAGGCATGGCACTCTAATCACTGCTGCCTAATTATATATATATATACACACATACACACACATAACATATACATATATATGTATATGTATATATTTAATTATTTATTTAATTTGTTTATTTATAATAATATATACATAGAATAGATAGCTATCCAGGCTACAGATAATAAATTTGCTTTACAGAAAACAAATTAATCAAATATTCTGACTTTTTAATTATAAAATTAAAAAAATATTCTTTTCTCTGAGCCTTTTTTTTTTACTCATTTATAAAATATAGTCCTTGGATTAAATGCCCTCTTAGTTCCCTAGCAACATTATGATTTAGAGAAAATTATTTTAAAGCAACATGCAAGCAGCTTTCTATGACCCTGCCAAACATAAACTTATAGTATTGGACTATAAAAAGAAAAATTCCATTTCCCTCAAACACAAGACTCTCTCCCTCAGTGTGGTCACCTTAGATAGGAAGGAGCAACTGATTCTATCTTCACTTTTGGAGATCTTTAAACTGTGGAGGACATTTGGCATAGTACCCTAACTCCTAATACAAAGTTTTGCTTTTTACAGGCCACTTAATAAATAATTAAGGGTGTAGGATGAAAAGGGTTAGGGAATTCTGAAGAAGAAAAGATTCTAGGAAGACATTCTGGCTATTTTCAAGAATCTAAAAGATTGTCTGTCATATAGAGGATGGAGTTGTTCTGGTCAGCCCCAAAGGTAAAAACCAAAAGCCATAGGTGGAAATTACAAAGAGGCAGATTTTGGTTTGATGTCAGGAAAATATCAAGTAGAATTTCATATGTTACACAATGGACCATAACTGGACAAAGCTCACACTTACATTCCTCATACACCACTCTTCCTCTCTCATCTAGAAGTCTCTATACTAGTTCTTCCCCATTCCTGCAATGCTCTCCTTCCTGAAATCCACTCTTAGGATCTCTGGCTTCCTTCAAAACTGAGCTCTATGACCTATAGAAGGCTTTTCCATGTCCCCCCAGATACAGGTACCTGCATATCCCCCCTCAGGAAACCTTCCAATGACTGATTAAGCACTATTTTCTTCTTTAACATAATAATTAATATTATAACATTTTATAATGTTTAAGTTAAAGTTTACAAAGAACTATACAAATATCATACTTTTATTTTCACAACTATTTGCTTTTATTATCATCACTTTTTTCAGATGAGGAAACTGAGGCAACCCAAATTTAAGTGACTTCCCTAAGGTCACACAACAAGGTTAAAGCCTTTTTTGAACCTAGGTCTTATTGACTTTAGGTCCAGCATAGTATCCAACATGTAATTATGGAATCAACTACAAAATATTCCATTCCCAGAATCATTGAATTTTACAGTTGGGAGTGATCATGTTGGCCAATCTGGCCCAATGTGGCACAAAGGAATCACTACTATAGCATTCCTAACAAGTCCTCATATAGCCTCTGCTTGAAGACTTTCAGTAAAGGAGGACCACCATCTCCCAAGGTAGCCCATTCCACTCTTGAACAGCTATAATTGGTCAGGACACATTTCCTGACATCAACCCAAATTTTGTCTCTTTGCAGTTTCCATCCACTGCTCCTGGTTCTGTCTTCTAGGACCAAGTATAACTAATTTAGTCCCTCTTCCATATGACATCTCTTCAAATACATGTAGACAATTGTCAGGACCCACTCCTTAACCAACCCCCTTCTCCTGAGTTTCTTTCTCTCCAGGCTAAAAAGTCTTAATAGAACCTCTGACAAGGTTTCAAAGTTCTTCACTCTCCTACTGTAATAATTCATTAGAAGATAAGCATATACAAATAGCTGACAGACTGTTTGCTTTAAAGAAATACAATAATCCTTGTAGAAAATACAACTATTTTTACTTCAAGCTATTTAGTTTAGTCAGTAATCATCCTGTTTGTATAAGGAACAGTTCATGGTACATATTCAAAAGACTTCTTTCATATGCAGACAATTAAAATGGGTGAATTTAAAGAAGCATAGCAAAATAATAGTGAGCTCTCGGTAACCTGTAAAATATTCCCCAAAGAACAATAAATATAGAGAATGACTTGATTTACCTAAATTAAGGGTCAGGGAATGTCCACCAGACAAAAAATATATTAATCTCAGGTAAATCAATTTAAGAAATCAATTTAAAAAGGAATGTAATTTTAAAAACCCAAAAAGAAACTCAAACCCAAAACATAAAAACACATATACATGAATCTCAGTGTGGTAGGTCTCTCAGAATTCAGAGTCTAACCTTTGTGCAGCTAGCACTGGAAAAATATGCTGAGCTGCTACTGTGGCTAAGACCACACAGCTTTTTAATGGACTAATTCCAAAGCTTGAAGTTCCATTTGCAAGACACTAACAAAGCCTTTGGAAACATTAAGGAAAAAAGCCAAAGAACTCAGTGACTGGCAAGCCTTGAAGCCTCTACTTATCCACAATCATGAAAAATAATCCCAAGTCAAGTCCGGTATTCCCATTTTCTTTAAAGGAATTCCATAAACAAAACTGGCATTTTCTTTTTCAGTGGAAAAAATAAAACCAAACAAAAAGGATAGGGAGAGGAAATGAGAGTCTCTCCTACTTAAGTAAAAATATTTATGCTAATCCATAACAGGAATTATAATAGTTTTTTAACCAGCTCATACTGAAAATGCAATAGTGTAGCACCTGTTGACTTATATGTTTATTTCTGAGTAAGAGACAATACCATACACCTAAACAGCTAAGACACTGAAGAGAAAGGGACTGTTTTCATGAGGTTTCTATAGCATTTTTTGGATAGCTAACTTTAGAAAGTTCTCCAGCATAAAAAGACACATAAAAGTCAATTAATTTCCTTTATATTCAAACCTCAGATTATTTCATTATTTTCTATTTTTAAAATGACAATCCAATATTATACTTAATTAAAGAAATAGAAAACTATAATACTTCATAGTTATTTAATTTAATTCTACAAACCTCAATTGTCTACTACATGTAACAAGCCATCTTAATTATCCAGGAGAAAAAGACAAAAAAAAAAAAGACAAGAAAAGCCCCTTCCCTCAAGAAGTCTATAATCGGTCTCACACTCCACTTGTAGAAACCAAGGTGTTTTTAACTGCAAACAGCTAAGAAGATAATTGAAAAAAATAGGCTTGGCATTTGGCAAGCCTCAGTAAGCTCCAATTTATATGGTTTCATGCAAATCTCATGCATGAAAATTAGGACTAACTTTGTTCAGAATTTCTCTAAAAAGAAGAAAAGTTTACTTCCTTCCCATATACTTACATATTCTATAAAAAGGTGAGAAAAACTTCTGGATATCATAGAAGTTTAGAAGAAAAATTCACATAAGATTATTAAAGGCAGTATTGAACATAGAAAGAGAATGATAATATGCAAGATGGAGATGGTCAATCTTTAAGAGAAGTAGCACGCTTGTGAGTATATGTGCGCGCATGTGTGCGTGTGTCTGTTGTGTCTGTCTCTGATTCAGCCCAGTCTTGGTAGAACTCTCTACTACCTTGCAATTAACTCTATCACCCTCTTCCCTCCCACAAATATTGTCCCATTTAATCCTTACAACAACCTTGTGAGATAAGTTCTATGATTTATGCAGGATTACAAATGTATTAAATATCTGAAGTCAGATTTGAACTCAGGTCTTCCTGAATCCTGGCCCAGAAATCTATTTATCAAGCTACTTAACTACATTAGGTAGATCTTTCTGATGTTAAGCCCCAAATTATTCATTGAGCTCCCCCCAATATTTATCATTTATTTTGTTTTATGTTAGTCAACAAGCACATATTATGTACTTTCTATATACCAGACACTATGAAAACTGGATAATTTGCTTTGGGATAACCTGGTGCTCTATTCATAAACTTTTACATTTATACAATTATGTCCACTAAAATCCTACACCGATGCTTCATTCTGGTGTAGCATGGAACTTCTAACTAATGTTTATTGAATAGTTATTCTACATCAATCTCTGTACTAAGTGCTGAAGTTATAATTTTTTTTTAAAAAAGGCAGTTTTTGCTCTAAGAGAAATTACATTTTAATAGGAGACAGCACACAAAGGAGGTCTGAGCTTCAAGTCTAAGGGCAAGGGCTAATCGTTATCAGGATGCATCAGCTAGCAGAGGATAAAGCACCTTTTCAAATGTCATTTAATTTTTAAAAATATTTTTAATATTGAACTAATTGATAGTTGGGATTTGATAGCACTTTTCTGAGTCCTCAGTAGCTACTGATGGAAAGCTGGAGTACCTGCAGAGGCAGGTGCCAGGTACACATCTCAATCTAGATGGGTCCGCTAGACAGACTCTAGAACAGGCTGAAAGCAGAACCTGCAATTCTCAGCTCTTGGGTTTACTTGTCCACTGGTGGCAGGTAGCTAAAGTTGTGTGAGTCTACCTTCAGGGTCCTTGGCTGTCTCCACTGGTATCTGAGAAGTCTCCCTCTCAAGATATCTTATCCTATATGCATATATGTTGCATATCTCCTTTACTTATGTATAAATACATTGTGTCCTCCAGTAGAGCAGAAGACTCTGAAGTGCAGGAGATATTTTTTTGTGGTCATATCCTCAGGACCTACTACAACAGATTCTTAGTAAATGCATATTGATCAAATATGAAAAAACTGTCTTATTCCAGTTCAAGTCACAAATGATAGCTCCATAAAACAGCTGTATATTTCAAAGTGATTTCAAATCAATCAATAAACATTTATTAAATTAACACTAACAATGTGCCAGATACTGGGTTAAATACTGGGGATATGCAAGGAAAAAGCAAAAACAGTCCCTGTCCTCAGTCCTCAAAGACAGGCACACAGGAACACAGGAACACAGGAACACACGAACACACACACACACACACACACACACACACACACACACACACACACACACAGTATCATTCTCCTAATCAATAAACTGCTATTGATTTTCAAGGCCTTCTCAATCAGGCCCACTTGACGTCATCTCTGCAGCTTCGTCAGATGCGACTCCCCAATTTCCACTCTATGATCCAGACAAACTAGTTTCTTGTCCTCACACATGCACTTGTTTCTGGGCTCTCTCCCCCTTCCTAGAATGCTGTCCCTCTACCTCAAAGAATCCTTCACTTCCTTTAGGACTCTGCTTTACCACAACTGTCTAAATGAAGCTCTTCTGATCCCTGCAAATAATTCTATTATATATATATATGTATGTATATGTTAGTAATTTCTTTCCCTCTTCCTCCCATTATCCTACACATACACAAGAATGTAACATATTTAAGAGAGGAATGATTTCTTTCTTGTATTTTGAGCATCTAGCATAGGGCCTGGAATATAGAAGGGACTTAATCAGTGCCTGGTGGCTTGATTGCCTATTATGTGTGAAGCACTGAGCTAAATGCTGAGGATATAATTAATAAAAAGACAGTCCCTGCCTTCTAGGAGCTTACAATCTAAAGAGGAAGACAACACACATAAGGAGAAGGAAAAGATGAGGGAGTGGGGCAGCATCAAAGGGACATCTTATTCTGTGGATCTGAAATCAGGTACAGCAGCTGATGCAAAATGGAGTGGGTGAAATATATACTGGGGGGATGGGAAGTCATTAAGTGGGAAGAAGCTTCTGATATGTAGACTCTCTTCAAGATTTACAAATGCAGATGTGAAACTCATTTGAACCTTAAAAAATCCCTCTGGAGTATTGACAACCTAAATAGATTGGCTATGGCTAAATGGAGGATTAAGAATCCATCTCTTAATGCATGTTGAATGTGATGATTGAATAGAGAGTAATAGATTGTAATATTGCTTTTTAGATCACTACCAATGTGACCTTGGGCAGATCATTTAAGATCTTTATATCTCAAATTCCACATCTGTAAAATGAAAGGAGATGATCTTTGAGGTACAGGCCAGTTCTAAATCTATGATTCTAAGATTATTCACTCCATGAAGCTGTTTCTTCTGGAGACATTTAAAAATAAAGAATCAACAACCATTTGTATTGAAAGCTCAAGAATTGAAATTCCCTTCCAATTCTGCAAAAAAACATGATACTGCTCTGTCAAACATTCATAGCTTAGAGGCTTAGAATGTAGAATATTTTAAACTTCAGTTTATTATTATTATCACTTTTTATTACCCTTTCTTAATAGCTGTCCATGGTGTCCATCCTCTTCTCCCCCCTTAAAAAAGTACATAAAATCCAAGTATAATGGGGGGAATTAAGGAATCCCCTTAATTGGTTCTCAAATAGAGTACATGTGGTATAACTAGAATGGGGCCCCTTCTGGTAATTCTGGTATGTGTCCTGGATCTTTCAAGTGGACACTTTGATAAAAAAGATGCAGAGAGATTTCTGGTTGGGTTCCAGGTGCCCTCTTTGCCATCCCCTACCTACCACATGATTTGGGGGCAATGTCAAAGCAGAATCAGAGATAATTAGCTTTTTTCAGCTAGGATCTGCTATTTATTCAGTAGACTCCTTTTAATAAAGGAGTGACTTCGTCCTCTGGTGCTCCTTGACTCTCTCCTTTCCTCTCTTAGGAACTTGAGGTATAGAACACATGCTTTCTCTACAAAGGGTGGGAGAGGAGGAAGTAATATCTCCCTCCTTCCTTTTCCCCAGAAAAATGGCAAATGTTCATTTATATATATGGCAGTCCCTGGGTTTGGACCCTGAGTCCTTTTTTTTATGTTTTTCACCCCCCCCCCCAAAATAGGTTACTAAGCACTGATCATTAGAAACAAACTTTGAGGGATGCATATTTGGGTTTTTAGGAGTTTCTGGGTTTCCATAATCTATGTTGGCTACACTACTGTCTCCCTATAACAGCTACAGTATTTCTTGGAAAAGAAGATGAATACCTACAGAAGAGGTACCAAACCACTGGCCTGGCTTAAAAGAAGTCCCATACCTGAATGTAATCAGCAATCTTGGGTAGGGGTTTGGATTCTGCAGAGCCCAGGGAAAGGTGGCAGTCCCACTAAGTAATAAATAAGCAAATCCATTAAAAAAAAAGCATTAAGCATCTATTATGAAATGGGTACTATGCTAAACACTGGCAATATTGAAGATAAACTCAAAATAGTCACTGTTCTTGAGGCAATCACAACTGAATGAAGGAAGACAATGTATAAACAACTATTAACAAGCAAAGAAAGAAGGGAGACAATCACAGAGGAAAGGCACTGTTTGGCAAAGGTGAGATTTTAAATGAAACCTAAATGAAGTCAAGGTAACCAAGAGAAGGATGAAAAGGAAGAGAATTGCAGGCAGCAAGCAAAAATATATGAAGTTAGGAGATGGAGCATTTTTTTCAAGGAACAGCAAAAAGGGAAGTGTAACTGGATGGCAGAGGACAGGAAGATAGAAGAGGATTGCAAAATTAGGATAGGTCAGATGATAACAGTCTTAAAAATCAAACAAAGGATTTTATCCCGGACCCCTAAGGTGACAGGGAACCAATGGAGTTTATTGAATAGGGGTTTGACATTATTAGGCCTGAGCTTCAGGAAGACTGACATAATAGTTGGATGAATGCAGGATGGACCAAAGTGGAGAGAGACTTGAAGCAAGGAGACTAACCAGAAAACTGATTCTGACCCAGGACTGGAGAGATGAAGATCTGAGGCAGGTGGCGGCACTGCTAGAGGAGAGAAGGGCAAGGAGCTTAAGAAGTGAGAGGTTAAGAATGTAGAATCAACGGGACTTTGCAACAGTGGATCAGGAGCATAAGAAATGATCAAGGAGGATGCTAGGTTGTGATCCCAGGTGACTGGGGGGGGATGCCCTTGACAGGCCTAGGTAAGTCAGAAAAGGGGAAAGGTTGAGGGAAAAGAGAATGAGTTCAGTTGTTCGACATGCTGAATAGATAATATTTATGAGACCATTCAGGATGTCCAACAGACAGCTGGGAGATGTGAGAAGGAGGCTAGACAAAGAGATCTGAAAATCATATGCAGAGAGATGATAATTGAATCTATGGGAGTTGATAAGATCATTAAGGAGAATACTATAGAAGAAGAAGATGGCTCAGAATAGAGCTTTGGGGTCAATCATGAGTAGAGGGCACCAACTGGATGAAGATCCAGTCAAGGAAAATCATATAGTCATATAGGTCTGAGGAGAAACTGCCAAGCACAGTGTTATAAAAACCTAGAGAGGAAAAAGTGTCAAGAAGAAAAAAAGTAGAACCTAGACATGAGTCAAATGAAAATTTTAAGGGATTCTCCTTGGAACTCCCCTATGGAGGTATAAAGAACCAGAAATGAGAAAATGGGGCTTGATTTCCTCTTTAGAGACCAGGCTCCTCCAAGGTGATCTGATCCTGGTTTGCAAAGGTCCCCAGAGAGCCAGGGAAAGCTCGAGAGGGAGAGTCCTAGGACTTCTGGGTCCAGTGGTAAGTTCTGTGCTTTTACACTACAAAAATAAAACCATAATCATATGACCAACATATGAGAAGGCTGCAATAGGAAAGTAGGACAATAGTTCAATAATTCACAGTATATTCTCTCAACCTGATAACAGTGAGATTTTGAAATTTATTGAACTCTCTCCTAAATATCCTGTAGGTAGATTAAAAAAAAATAGAACTAGCTCACTCCTTCTGTGAATTGCTTACATCATGGAGAAAAACACAGGTGCGAGCATGTGCACGCATGTACATAGTTATACTCCAGAAAAACCTGATAAAAATCCAAACTTTAAAAATCAATTCACCATCTTGTGGCTAATTATATTAGAAAATAAAGGTTTTAGTATTCATTTAATCTATAAAGGTTTCTTAAAAACTATTCATCAAGCTATCACTAATTGAAGAAGTTAAGGTAATGAGAAAATTAAGCTTATTAATTCTATCACTAATTGAAGATAAATCAAAAATATGATGTACACAAAACTTTTTTGATAGACTATAAAGGCATTGTTTCATTTTTTCCTTTGTATCCCCATAGCATAATATATTGCTTACTTAGAACATAGTAGATACTTAACAAATGTTTATTGACTGATCTATTGATTCTGGGGATCAACTTTAGGAAAATTTACAATGAGAAAAATGTAAATGATAACAGAAGCCAATATCATTCAATTAACCCATTAGAAATAGTTTTTCTTAACAGGATAGTAGTCTGAAATCAGCTATGATATTATATGTAAAAGATCATATTAGACAAGTTAGATGGAAAATCCAACAAATTCAAATAAACTTTATTTCTTGCTTTAAAAAATTAAGGACTCATGAGATGCTGATCGTAAGCACTCTTGTGAGATGTGGAGCTCTACTGTATATACTGATAGAGATGAGGACAAATAAATTATCCATACTAAAAAGCAAATGGGCCCAGGTCATTTCAAGCTACAAAGAAACATGTTAAATGAGTAGATGGAGCACACCTATGAAAACATATGGCTTTCATCCTTAAAATTACAAGAGGACACTAGCAACTTCGTTTTATGGGTACTTCAAAAAATAAAGGGGAGCATTATGAAGAAACTTATGTAAATATAAACCAGTTTAAAAAAAATTTGATATCATGTTCTTGTGGGCTAAATTTGACTCCAGATTCTACAGCGTTGACAAGGGCGAAAGCTCCCAAGGGAAGTCAATGGATGTTTGATCTGAGTAAAAAATAGTAAATGCCAAATGTTTATAATATAAAACAAAATAGTTTAAAGATATACCTGTGTTTTGTGGATAATGTGAAATATACATAAAAGATGCATAGAAGTATCATATTCAATCTGAAGAATGACTAATATACATACATACATATATATATATATATACATATATATACTAGTGACATCTAAAAGCAGAATAAACTGAGCATTTAAAACATCTAAACTTATACTAAAATATGTCAGCTGCCTTTAGCAGTGTCTAAAACATTCAACCTTCTCACCTATCACATGGAAGATGTCCTTATATCACTTATACAACTAAGATGATAATATTCTATTAAGCAAATCAAGTCAATTATACATATATTACCAGTTTACTATGTACTAGGAACTCTGCTAAGTCAAACCGGGGTAAATGCATTTATGAACTGTGTTTTATGTGCCAGGCAATCTTTTAAGGGCTGGGGGATACAAAGAAAGGTAAAACCTACTCTCAAGAAGTTGGCAATTTGATGAGGAAGAAAACATGTAAACAACAATGCACAAATAAAAAAATCAATACAAGGAAGGTGCTAGAATAAGGGGGATAAGGAAAGGTTTGCAGAAGGAAAGATTTTAGCTGGGACCTAAAGGAAGTCAGGGAAGTCAGGAGATAAATGGAGAGAGATTCTAGGTTTTGGGGACAATCAATAAAAATGTTTGCAACTGGGAAGTGGAATGTTTTATTCAAGGAATGCAACATGTACAGTAGAAAATGGAGGGTTTTATAAGAAGATCACAAAAGTAACCAAATGTTTGACTGTGAAAAGCCCAGAATGACAACTACAGGATTTACATTTGGTGCTGAGTGATGGGGAGCCACTGGAGTTTACTGAATGGAGAAAGACATGGTCCAGCAGATCCGAGCTTTAGGAAGATTGGTTTGAGAGATGAGTGCAGGATAGAGAAGAATAGAGAGACACTAAAGGCAGAGTGACTAACCAAAAGGCAAGTAGATTTGAAAATAATCAACAAAAAGATTATAATTGAATTCATAAGAATTGATGAGATTACCAAGTGAAATGGTAGACAGTGAGAAAAGCAGCACTGGAAATAATATGGAAAGGCAATGATGTGTATTAAAACACATCAATTCTTTCTTTGATTCACAGCCTTTTTGGTTTAGCAACTTCAAGAGACATTTTATCATATGAGAAACACATTATATAGTAACTACAAATATAAATCAGTTGAACTAACACAAGGTTTCATAGAGTTTATTTGGCAGTAATCTCTAAATAAATTTAAAATGGAACATTAAGAACAGCAAGGTACATTTTTTTTAAACAAAGTTTCTCCCAGCTGTCTTAAGGCAAGACCCACAAAGAAATAAAGCAGTAAAGATTCTAAATGCCTAGATTATATTAGCTACATTAACAGTAATGGTAAATTTACACATGCCAACACCTCTGCTTTTGATATAATCATTGAACTTTAAATGCTTCCCCACCCCCCAAAAAACTAAATGACTTTTCATCTATGCCTGTTTTATATAAAATCATGATCAGTCCTCCAAATCATCTGAAAGATGGTCTTTAACGTGCCCCAGCATTGCACCCAGGTTCTGAGTTTCAAATATTCTGTCAGGGAGTCCCCACATCAAACATTCTGTGTGGTTTCTTACAGACTGTAACATTTTGTAGAATAAAGGGTGCCCCAAATACTTTCAAAATACCAGAAGAGATTAGTCTACAATCCTCTCCCCACCTCCATTCTTAAACCCCACTCACCCACTTAAATTAGGTATTGATCTGAAGTTTGGCAAGTAATAACTAAATAAAGAATTAGAATACTGTTTTTCTCATAACTAAAAAAGGATTTATGCATTTTAAATTACTTCAACAACAAGGACAACAACTCTTCACAGATGTGCAGATAGGCCTCCATTTCACAATGGTATGATTTCAAGTGAAAGTGATTTTAAATCTCTGGGGAAAAAATAAAGTAGATTCATAATCACTCAATCTTTTCTTTAGGGATGCTCTTGGCACTACAATTTCTTTTTAAAATTCTGATCACTTCATGCTCACTTTCTCAATTTACATCAAAAAGGCAAAATAGGGGGCAGCTAGGTGGCACAGTGAACAGAGCACCGGCCCTGGAGTCAGGAGTATCTGAGTTCAAATCCGGACGCTTCATAATTACCTAGCTGTGTGGCCTTGGGCAAGCCACTTAACCCCACTGCCTTGCAAAAAAAAAAAAAAAAAAAAAAAAAAGGCAAAATAGCACTATTGAGTCAAATATGATTTTTATATAAAAAAATCTATTTTAATTAAATGAAAACTTTGCATCATTTTTAGAAGAAAGTTGGCTCAAGGGTTAGTCCAAGTCATGAAGATTATGTATAAAAGTAATAGTATATAGGTAAAAGCACAAATTTCCATTCCACTCAACAAGCCAATATGGTAGAAACTGGTGATAAAAAGATTAAAAATGCAAACAGTTTCTGCCCTTGAAGGACTTAGATACTACACACTGAAGTAAGAATAATGTTTTAAGAAAAGAAGTAGCACATCTATATTCTTTTACAAATTTCAAATAGGTATATTTCCTGGCACAGTGAAGAGAGAGCAGGACTTGAACTAAGGAGATATGAGTTTGAATTGTGCCTTATACATTATCTCTATGACCCTTGATACATTATATCTATGACCTGATGGCTTCTCTGAATCCTTCCAGTTTTAAATCTGAGCAGAGTTCCCTAGCTTGAGTAACCCACTACGAGTCACCAGATCAACAATGAAGATCAACCTGGAGTAACCTGCGTTGATTTATATTCAAGAAACTAGAAAGTGGTATTACCAGCAAGTCTTGAGTCCTCTGAGTCAATCAAAATACAAATATCAAGTATTCAAGTACCAAGGTCTCGATATCTTTTTAAAGGAAAAGCCTAACTTGCAAGAGGAAAATGGTTAGACTATTTCCCCTACCAAACAAGGACTCTTTGAATAAGTCAGAAAACATTACTCATATTCCTATGTTCTGAGGATTAAACATAAGAGAAATTAAGGGACTGAAGTTAGGCTGTACAAAAATGAGGGCCAACAGGAATGGCAAATTGATTAAAAATTTAATTTAATGTGGCATACTATTAATAATGAACTCATAATAATCAAAAGTAATATTGTAGAGGAGGGGTCATAGAAAAAGCATTCAATTAAAGAAAAAACTGAAAAATAACTTTTGTTATTTTAAATGCTTATTTAAAAAAGCAAAAAACAAAATATTTTGGAAATATGATGTTTCATTTTGCTTCAGTCATATAACGAACAAGCAAAAAAGCGTGTGTGATTGTGCACAAAAGCAGACACAATAAAGGTGATAGGTCTAGGATATTGGCACGAGAACCAAATCAGGGAGAAATGTGCATAGATGAAGAGAGAAGTAAAAGCAACTTAAAAGAACAGTTATACTTTCTCAAAATAAAAATCCTGAAAAGCCTGCGGAATGCTGTTTACTTGAGTTCTGTTTTACAATCACTTCTGCATGGGGAACAGATTGCCTGAATGTCTACAATACAGACTATGACCACCCACACTATGGGAAGCACTATGATTAAAGAGAGTTCTGTATTCTTGTATCTGCCAGTAAAGACTGCTCCATGTTGTAATTATTATATTTGCAGTCTTTTTATAATCTGTTTCATGTGTTGTGGCAAGTCCCCTACATTGTCCAACAAGAAAACCAATGAACAACAAGTTATTTTTAACTTGCACAAGTAACTAAAAAACTGGATACATTTAATATTGTACTTTCAACTTTTACAAAAAATGGTTTAACTTAACAGTATAGCCAACACTTCAATGAAAAACTATGCCACCCAAAATTTTCTTTCAATCTTCTTAAAGAATTTATGTGTGAGAGTGCGTGTATGTGTATATATACATGCATACATATGTGCTCACACAAACATGCCACAAACTCTGGCTTAAATTTTAATAAATGGCTGAAGTTTGCCTAATGATTAAATACAAAAATACCAGGGAACACAACTATTGCACAAATATGTTTTCTGTCAAAATTTCAACTTTGATTGTAAATCCCATTTTGCCCATAAAAATCGACACATCTTTTAAGGATGTCACTTTTAGAAATTAAAGGAAACTGCTTTATATTTGTTAAACAGGCGGAAATAGAGAATGCATGGAGTTATAGCAAAAAATTAATACTAAAGAATATTTACTGAAATATTCTATTTATTGAATAGCAAAAAAAGTTCCAAGTATATCAAACTAGTTTTTATGTTGTAAATACTACTTTTCCTTCTGAAAAGTACAGTTGATGCTGTTTTCACTATTGAATGAGATTCAACAGAAATTAACAAGGAGACAAAGCATAAAGGAATCAATGAGTACTGACTGAAAACCCCTATCTAGACCAAGCCATTTCTAGAGAAGGAATATTTTAGGAGAGGTGAGGACCTGAGGCTGACTTTGAGTTAATGACCTCAAATACAGCAGTCTAAGACTAATGACAAAAGGGGGGAATAAAAATGAGGAAACTTAAACTATCATAGAATTTTTGTTTAAATCTTTTCTAGTAAGGATACACTCGGGGCGGCTAGGTGGTGTAGTGGATAAAGCACCGGCCCTGGAGTCAGGAGTACCTGAGTTCAAATCTGGCCTCAGACAATTAATAATTACCTAGCTGTGTGGCCTTGGGCAAGCCACTTAACCCCGTTTGCCTTGCAAAAGCCTAAAAATTAAAATAAAAAAATAAGGATACACTCAAAGGAACGAAAAGTCACACACACACACACACACACACACACACACACACACACACACAGTCTCTCTCTCTCTCTCTCTCTCTCTTAGATACTCCTATTTCCAAGAAAGATTTTTCATCTAGAGAGCACACAGTCCTATATAATTTCTTCATAATAATTAAAGTCCTTGAAGATTTTTTGCATAGGTTAAAGGGGGAATGAGAATTTCTTGTTCCCAAACATACCAAAACATTCTCCATAAAAATCACTAAAACCACAAACAGTAAGTCTCAGAAAGTGATTAACTAACACTAGCCTCCAGGAGACAATATTTCCATTACTCTGGAATCCTTTTTGGTTTCATTATTTCTGAGAAATGAAGGAAAAAGGGAGACAAACTCCATGTTTGAACTAAGATAAGAATGACATAAAGCAATTTGGACTATAAATTGATCCCACAACTAAAAATAATTTTTATATTCATAGGTTTACTATAAGGGAATGAATTTTGCTCCCAACACAGGAAAGAGTAGGGGAAAAAACTTAAACCACAAAGTTATACACTCCAATTGAAGATTTCAAGTTCCATAGGAATTCTTTTTATGATGCTGATTTTAAATTTGTAAATAATATATGAGTTTAAATTTATGATTAAAACACAAATAGTTTTGACCCTAGAGTTTTTGTTTTTAGCTCAGTCTCTTTCAGTGTTCAAACTTAAGTAGGGAGAGTTAAGAGATCAATTCTTTCAATGATCTCTGGAAATTCTTCCCACCACCACCCCTCTTATTTATTTATTTTCCAATTACATGCAAAGATAGTTTTCAACATTCATCCTTTTGCAAGCTTTTGAGATCCATGTTTTCCACTACACCCCTTCCCAAAGCAGCAGATAATCCGATATAGGCTGTATATGTAAAATTGCACTGAATATATCTTGACATTAGTCAAGTTGTGAAAGAAGAACTGGAAATAAGGTGGGGGGAATATAAGAAAGAAAGAAAAATATAAAAGATAAACATAAACATAAAAGAGTTTTAAAAAGTGAACATAAAATGCTTTGCTCTACATTCAGAATTCAAAGAGTTTTTCCCCCCTCTGGATGTGGATGGCATCTTCCTTAACAGGGCTCTGTACTGTCCTTGATCACTGAACTGCCAAGAGGAGTTTCATGGATCATAGCTTATTATCTCACAATGTTACTGTTAGTGTGTATAATGTTCTCCTGGTTCTGCTCACTTCACTCAGCATCCATGCTTTTCTGGAATCAATCTAACAAGTTTTAAGATTTTTTTTAAGTTTTTTTTTTACAAGGCAATGGGGTTAAGTGGCTTACCCAAGGCCACACAGCTAGGTAATTATTAAGTGTCTGAGGTCATATTTGAACTCAGCTCCTCCTGACACCAGGGCCGGTGCTCTTAACCACTGCACTACCTAGCCACCCCCAAGTTTTAAGATTTTTAATGGACCAATTTACAACTCCACCAGTTTTCACACATCATCTCCAACATTTATCATTTTCATTTTCTGTCAGATGAAGTCAATCTGATAGGTGTGTGGTAGTACCTCAGAGTTGTTTTCATTTTCATTTCTCTAATCAATTATGACTTGGAAAAATTTTTAATCTGACTCCAGATAGTTTTGATTTTTTTCCTCTGAAAATTGCCTGTTCATATCCTTTGACTATCAACTGGGAAATGACTTGTATTCTCTTACATTTGACTCAGTTCTCTCTATAGTTGAGAAATGAGGTCTTTATCAGAGACAAGATGCAAAAACTGTTTCCCAGATTTGTTCTCTTTCTAATCTTGTTTTCATTGGTCTTGTTTGTGCAAAACCTTTTTAATTTAATAAAACCAAAATTATCCATCTCAAAAGGCTATCTTTTGTTTGGTCAAAAATTCTTCCCTTCTTTACAGATCTGACAGGTACACCATTCCTTGATTTTCTAATTTGCTTATGTCTGAATCATTTGCCCATTTTGATATTATCTTGGTATATTGTGGAAGATATGAGGGGACAGCTAGGTGGCACAGTAGATAGAGCTCTGGCCCTAACATCAGGAGGACTTGAGTTCAAATCTAGCCTCAGAAACTGAATACTTACTTATCTGTGTGACCCTGAGCAAGTCATTTAACCACACTGCCTTGCAAAGACAGCAAAAGAAAAATAATACTGGAAGATATATGAAAAGTGTTTTGAAATTGTATGCATAATGTTACTGGGTTTATCTTATCAGGCAGATTCCAAAGAATTTTATATCATCTACAATTATTTTAAGTGGAATTTCTCTTCCCATAGTGTGCTGCTTGGTGTGGATGATAATATATAGGAATGCTGATGATTTCTGTGGGTTTAGTTTATACCCT
Source organism: Macrotis lagotis (assembly GCF_037893015.1). Classification (NCBI taxonomy): domain Eukaryota; kingdom Metazoa; phylum Chordata; class Mammalia; order Peramelemorphia; family Peramelidae; genus Macrotis; species Macrotis lagotis. Next base: position 174,371,207 of record NC_133666.1, read on the forward strand.
GTAACTTCACAGTTGTTAATTATTTCAAATAGTTTTTGATTCTCTGTAATTCTCTAAGTAAACTACCATTATTGTCTGCAAAGAATGATAGGTTTTTTTACTCATTGCCTATTCTAATTCCTTCCCCTTTTTTTCTATTATTGTTGAAAATAATATTTCTAGTACAATATTGAAAAATATTGATAACAATAATGGGCATCCTTGCTTCACCTCTGATTTTACTGATGTTTCTAGTTTATATTAAGAGTTTGTTTTGCTGATGGTTTAAGATAGATTCTACCTATTTTTATTTACTTTTTTGAAGATTTTATTCATTTTGAATTTTACAATTTTTCCCCTAATCTTACTTCCCACCCCCATCCCCCACAGAAGGCAATTTGCCAGTCTTTACATTGTTCCCATGGTATACATTGATCCAAATTAAATGTGATGAGAAAGAAATTATATCCTTAAGGAAAAACATAAAGTATAAGAGATAGCAAGATCAGACAATAAGATATAAAGTTTTTTTTTCTAAATTAAAGGAAATAGTCCTTGGTCTTTGTTCAAACTCCACAGTTCTTTCTCTGGATACAGATGGTATTCTCTGTCGCAGACAGCCCCAAATTGTCCCTTATTGTTACACTGATGGAATGAGCAAGTCCATCAAGGCTGATCATTGCCCCCATGTTGCTGTTAGGGTGTGCAGTGTCTTTCTGGTTCTGTTCATCTCACTCAGCATCAATTCATGCAAATCCCTCCAGGCTTCCCTGAATTCCCAACCCTCCTGGTTTCTAGTGTTCCAAGACATACATATACCACAGTTTGCTAAGCCATTCCCCAACTGAAGGACATTTACTGGATTTCCAATTCTTTGCCACTACAAATAGGGCTGCTATAAATATTTTTGTACAAGTGATATTTTTACCCTTTTTCATCATCTCTTCAGGGTATAGACCCAATAGTGGTATTGCTGGATCAAAAGGCATGCACATTTTTTTTTACCCTTTGGGTCTACCTATTATTTCAAGAAAAGCTCCATTTATTCCTGAGCTGTCTATTGTTTTTTAATAGGAATCAGTGCTGTATTTTGAATGACATACTTTTTCATACCACTTTAATAACATGATGACATGGTCTCTATAACCTCTCAGAATTGGACCTACTCCAAAATCTGTAACTTTATAATTCTACTCTCTTACAATGACCTATTTAATATTGTAACTCTCCCACTCTCAGTCACAATAAACCTATTTCTTCCCTTTCTTATCTTTTAGTCCTCTGACCCTGTTACTACTCTTCCAGTTCATTTTAGGCCTTACTGGTACCAATACTAGCTGTTGCCTGAAACTCCTATAAATCTATAATCTATAATCTGATTCCTTTCTAGAGCAACTATTCCAAACCTTTTTTTCTTCTTTCATATTTACAGTAGATAATTTATAATCCTGTTTCATATGTAAGACTGCCATCTATCATGCTTTCTTTCATCTCCCTTCAATTTTCATAACTTCCCAAGATCATCACAATGCTTCTTCCCCATTAGGCTATAAAAGAATACTATATCTTTACTCCTCCTTATAATTAGTCTCTTTAACTAATGTGTTTCTTGCCATTTCTCAAGACCTTGTTCTAATAAAATTTTCTTCTCTATTATACATCTTTAATTGTTTCCTCTCCTCTGTCATCCAGATGCCAACCTAATCTTATTTACTCCAAACTTCTTCAAAAATATCTGCATTCAGTGTTGCCATTTTATCACTAATTCCTCCCATTTGTACCAAATTTAATTTGTATTTTTCTACATATATATGTATATATGTATGTATGTATTGCTTTTACTTCTCTCTAAACATGAAGAAATCTCCAAGACAGTTAAGTTCCTTAAGGTCAAAGATTATTTCATTTATCTTTTTTTCATCCTAGGCACTTAACAGTATGTTTGCCCCTATGGTAGGCACTTAATAAATGCTTATGGAACTGAGTTGATTTTCCTTTACCCCCCTCCTCTCCAATCCATTTATTTACAATTTTATGCAATTCCCAATTTCAGTCCTATCCACTCCATCTTTTCAATGTCCACTCTGAGTACCCTAGTATGGAGTCTCATTAACACCCATCACAATATCCTTCCCTTTACATGACCTCCCCAAATCCACTATTGCCTCCCTTATCCTGCTGACAAAACAATATCTCTTAGGCATACATTTGTTCATATACATTCAGTGGCTTGTTCCTGCATCACAAGTGAAATACAAATTACTCCCTACATCATTTCAGGGCCTCCAAAATCTGTATTTGACCTTTTCCAGTCATTTTATATTATTCCACTCCACAAATGCTCTTCTACAGTCACACTGGATTGACCTTGTCTTCCCAATGAGTTCCATGATCCCAGGTCTTATTGCCTTTTTTAACACTATCCCTTTTGTCTGTAATGTTCTCTTTGAATTCCTCACATAATGATATTCTATCTTTCAAAGTCTAACTCAAATACCAGCTTTTCCGTAAAAGCACTTTATTTTGTAGCTCTTTAATGTACTGGTCATATTGGAAATTATAGCTATCTTTAGTGGTGGCTTATTCTCATAAAAGAAAATATGCTCCTTGGGATCTAGGACTACATCTTATTTAATTTCACCCCCAGCTCCTAGAGAAAATTCTTTGTACTGAGCAGGTGCCAAACAAATACTTTTTGTTGTTGCTAAAAGAACACAGAAAAGTATATTTATGCTAATTATAGAAAGGGAAGAAGTGTATAAATATTTAAAAATTCTAGTATAAGAATAAAATTATATAAAAACTCCTTTCATATAATAACAAGCAAAAAAATGAATATCAAAATAGCAAAGGGATTGGGAGAAAGGATATTATGTACATAACAGTTGAATATTTATAAAAGGTGTAAAAATGTGGATACATAAGCATTTAATTCTATCTATAACTATCTGGACACATAGGCTAGGTCACACTTTATCTTACCATCTTCCTTGGCCAACTTCTTGCCATCTAACCTATGGCTCTATCTGGGACAGGGGATCTATTGAGATTATACCTCGAGTGACTTGATCACTTAGATCTGGAACAATTTCTTTAAGGATCTTCAAATCTTGACTGGTTAGTCAACCAATGAAAAATATACATGGCCTACTCTATCTATCCATGCCTCACTGTGTCCCTTCTTTCTTTCAGAATATTTATTAAATAAATAAAAACCACTGAAGTAAAAGACAGGTCAATTGACTTTACTATGACTCTACCATACCTCAAAAGTAACAACAAAAGATCCTTCCCTAGGTATCATTTCCTTATAAAGCAAAACATCTGCTAGGTATTCTACCCCCTGCCTTTCCCTACCAATGTGTTGTTAACAAGAAATGGACACTGGTTCTGCCCAGCCACCTGAGATAAAATGGGAGGGATAGGAGGAAAGGTATTAGGCTTCTTTCTGCCTGGGGCAACCCTTTGATTAGGAAACTCCTAGGGGAAAGCCTCTGTCGAGATTATCCATTGTATCCTGCATCAATATTGAAAAAAGTAGCAGAAGCTAATTCAGTCTAGTCAGAAAACTTAAAAAAAAAAGCAGAAATTAGGTAATATACATGACTATGCCTGCTGCACAAAGTCTGAAAAAAGTAGGGGCACTATAATATGTCCTGGGTCAATGCAATCCCAACTGTACCCCCAACCAAGCTATGAGAGGTAAAGATCTTTAGAGAAGGATAATTCAATCAAAAAAACCTAAAGTACAAATAGATCCACAGAAAAGATACTAAAATTAGAACAATGAATACCAAAATATCTAATAAGATTATAAATTTTCTAAATATTAAAGTTGCAAAAGAAATTGAACCAATGCCTGATGAAACATATGGAAGTCCAAAAGAGTATAGAACAACAGCAAGAATTTCCAAAATGCTTCAAAAGAGAAATTAAAAACTTAAGAGAAGTCAAATGTATTCCACATTCTCCATTAGTTAAAAAAAGATGCTGAACACACCCTCCAATATGTATATATTAATTAAACATTTCTATATTTATTTATAAATTATATAGCTATTCCATTAGAGGCATTGTATAGTATAGTAATTCTTAAACATTTTTATTCTAAACACCCCTTTACATTCTCAGAAATTAAGGATACCAAAGACCTTTGTTTATGTGGTTAATATCTATAATATTTACCAAAGTAGAAATTAAAACATATTAGTATTACTATGATCTTTTTTGGATGCCCTGAAAGGGCATGAGGGATCTCTAGAACACAATTAGAGAATTGTGACTCTGGGCAAGTCAGAAATTTTAAGAACATAACTTCAGTGCTCTAGACCAGTGGTATCAATCTCATGGCATCCATGCCCACAAGGGATCTGTTTACATTTGAGTTTGATTCCACTGCTCTAAAAAGCACTTTAAGTTTATAATTTGTAGAAAATGTGGTGATATAAAAAAAAAAAGAAAATGTGGTGATATGCACAAGAGGAAATGTTCTTTTATCAATGAAATAAATGTATAATGCTATCCTTTTCCCTATATATTTACTTTTACATTAATAATTGTATATATATATATATATATATATCAGGAAAAATAGCATAAAAATAAACTATTAAAAAGTATGAAAAAATTACATTTGATTCTAGAGTCAATAGGAAACCACTCATCTTTACTACACAGGAATAATATGATCACACCTATACTTTAGGAAATAGTTTATGAAGCTATATAAAGGACAAATTACAGAAAGAAGAGATTAGGCAAACAGATCAAAAAGTCAAAAGGCAAAGAGATCAAGATAGTTCAGGAAAAAGGAGATGAAGGACCTATAGAATAGTAATGATATGAGTAGAGAGGAGGATTCCAAAGATACAGTGGAGGAAGAACAAATAATAGGTAAATCGATAAGATTATGGAAGAGGAAGAAGTATGAGAAATGAAGGTTATTCTGAAGTTGTAAACACTGAATGACCAAAAAGACAGAAAGAAAGGAACTTCAGAAGGGAGAAAAGTTTTGGGGAAAGAAAACAAATGAAATAAGTATTGAAGCCACAACCTTGCTACACCTCTTCATTCTATGTGACTTACTCAAACTACCATAATGAAGTAATCTAGGGGGAAGAAGGGTATAAACAAGAAAGGAAGGACTAGGGCTAGCATCTATAAAACTGCTGTGGTGGGTGCCCAAGTAGCAGTTGGTTTCTATCTTCTCTCGGGGGTCAAAACCTGGTTCTGAAAATGAGGAAGTGATAGTCTCCACAGCTGTTTAAGTAGGGAGTAATGAGGGTGAGAAGCAGTGCAGTACTGGGGGAAGACAGAAGACATACTGGGAGCAAAGTATATGACTGGTTAGTAAGAAGAGAGTGGACTACAACGCATCACTGACCTCATTACTTAGTCAAACATACTTTGGACACCACTGAATTGGAAGATGATTTCTAAGATTATTTCAACTTCCAAATCTTTAATGGTGACTATTTCTGTTCCAGAATAGTTGAAGCAATGCAGAAAAAAGATGCAAAAGGATATCAGATTTATTTTGGCATAATGAAACTAACAATATAGAGGATTAGACATTTTCTCTGATCCAGACAACCTCTGTAATCTCTCCAAAAGAGAGATTATCCACTTCAGCTGTTTCCATGGTTTAGGGGATATACCAGCAACCAAAAAGAAAGTTAAAAAACAAAGATAGAGTAACCTTGTCTTGAGCTCATCAAATCATCCCTTCTCTCCTACCTACCATACTAAGAGCAATGAGGCTACACTAGTTGACCCTATCCATCTGTTTGCAATAAAACACAAGGCCACACACCAATGGACCCTCTTTTTTTCCTGGAGTTCCTGATTCCAGATTGAGGAAGACTGTTGGAGATTCAGTGCCAGGGTTGACAGCACTCTGTGATATAAAATATTCCTGCAGGATAGTAGAGGAATAAAAAGAGTGCAGAGTTCATGTCTGAGATTGAAATTGAGTTCAATGTTATATCCAGCTTTCCTCCCCAAACCAAAAACCTGGGAGATCCAAACTCTACAGAAATCCTTTCCAGCTTCAGCAGCATCAATGAAGCAGTACTGTTACTGGGCCAGAGAATAGAGAGAATGGGACAGGGTGTGCGGGAAGTTTGCAGGACTATCTAGTAAGACAGAGGAAAAGAGTCCAGAATATCTAGCTGTGACCAGTTTCATAATCCCCAAGCCCTTTGGGACAAAGATGCAGGCCAGTGAACTATAAATCATCTAATGTGGGAGAAGACTGAGAAGCTTACAAATCTAGTTCCCAGGGAAACCAATAAGTGAAGGGAAGGAGTCAGGGAGCAAGAGGGGAAATTAAGAAGGGAGAAGGGATTAAAATTACCGAAGAATTTGGTAGGAAGAAAACTCAAAAATCTTAAACATTAATAACTTAATAATGAAAACATTTATACCAGGAAGAAATAGGCCTCTGTATCTAGTAAACTACTTCAGAATCTATGAATAAAAACTTCAAAACAAAGGAAAATGACTGATTATTTGGTGAGACAGAAAACCCTGTGAAATTTAAAGAGAATATGTAATCACATGTTCTTAAGTGGATTTCAAAAAATGAAAATTATGAGAGCAGAATTTAAAATACACACACAGAAGAAATAATTGGTAGAATAAAAAAACTTTAACCTGTGTTGGCAAGTCTCACCAAAAACAAACAACAAAAGACAAAAGAGAGAACAGTTAATCAGGAATGCAATAGTAAAGGACAATCAAAGAGAAGGGGAAAAGTAATAACATTTCCAGAAAATAAAGCTCTCAATTCAAGAAAAACATGTTGATCTTGAAGGTCGGGTGTATAGAGACAAACTAAGGATTTTAATTCTTCCAGAAGAATATAGCAAATTAAAAAAATCCTGAATGTCACAATACAAGAAATAATAAAATAATACAAGAGAACTGAGCAGAATTTCTGAACACAGAAAAGTAAATAACCAATTAAAAGACTTCATAGATCACTTCCAAAAAAACCCCAAAAATTTCTAAGGCTGAAAACTCCAAAATACAAAGTGGTTAAATTTAACAATCCAATTCTGAAACAACAAACTCTTTAAGAAACCAGGAGAAAGACCTTCAAAAATAAAGGAACAATATATTGGAATAGCACAAAACTATTGTGCACTTACCAGAAAACAGAAGAGAAAATAGAAAAATGTGTTACCAAGAACAATTATTTTGGGATGCTGCCCAGGTTGATCTAATGAGCAAATGTGAGGTAAACTACAAGTTAAAAAAAATTATATTCAATAATTAGGTAGCATATGAAATATTCTTAGAAAGAAAGACCTGATGAGATTATTTGGATCTCAAACATCCTAGACAATAGAAATGTAGGAAGGAAAATGAAATCAGAAGCCAAGGACATCAGTAGCAACAGAGTCAAAGTAGAAAGATCAGTAAGAAACTTTTTTTAAATATACACATGGAGACTAGGATGAAAACAGAAATCAGGATGAGTCAATGGTGGGAAATGAGAAGGTGGATTGAATGGGGAGAGGAGAAAGAGAAGAATGCTTGATGTGCCTAGATGAAATCAAGAGTTAGAGATGAAATTATCTCTGTGGACTCCCAAGAAGAGAAGAATTCGCAGGGGAATGTGGGAAGAAGAGGGTAAAAGGATTAAAAACAGATTTGAGGAAAGAAAGTCTTGGCTTAGGTGATGGGAGGGGAATGCACTGATGAATTCTCTTTTTTTTTTCATTTTTTTTTGCAAGGCAAATGGGGTTAAGTGGCTTGCCCAAGGGCACACAGCTAGGTAATTTTGAAGTGTCTGAGGCCGGATTTGAACTCAGTTACTCTTGACTCCAGGGCCGGTGCTCTATCCACTGCGCCACCGAGCCACTCTGATGAATTCTCTTATAGGAGAAGAGAAATGTTTAGTGAAAGAACATGGAGGCAACGTAGTATATGTTGTTGGTTAGAATTTGATCCTTGAAAAGACCTATCTGCTTGAGAGATGTGTGTGTGTGTGTGTGTGTGTGTGTGTGTGTGTGTGTGTGTGTATGTGTGTGTGTGTGTAAGGGTGAGGGGAAGGGGAAGGTGAAGGGTTGGAATTCCAGGAGGCAATTGGGTGAGTGGAACGGCATGCTCTCAGAGAGGAGATTTTGATGCAAATAGGAAGGAAAATGATGAGGGAAGGGTATAGGTTAGAAAGGGGATTACACAATGGAGGGGGAGGGGGAGGAGAGATTCCAAACATCAGTAATGTCCTTTATGTCACCTGAAGAAATTAGTATTTTTCCAGAGGAAGGCAAATTGGAAAATGGGAATCCATAAATCAAGCATTACAAAGTAGTTTGTAGAAAGTGCTTAGAGGGAAAAGCACAAAACAAATACTTCAGAAGATTGGATTTTATGAGGAATGTAGAGAATAGAGACTAAATAAGTTTATGGAATCATAAACCTAAATATAAAGGATCTAGAGTAGACAGAAAGAGAAGGATCTAGAGAAGACAGAAAGAGAAAATGAATAATAAAGATAATGAATATGAAAATTCTCTCTGGAAAGGGACACAAAAGTTAATAAAAATTATTAATTAAAGGAGGAGAGGAAAAAGGAATATACTTGATTAACTGGGAGAAGAAGGGAATGAGATAGCCAGATAAAAGAAGTAAAAAAGGAAGTAATAAGCAAAATTCCAATGAGAAAGAGGTAATAAATGGTATAGGAGAGAAGGGGAGGCAGGGACAGTTAAAGGAGAGAGAACAAGTGGGAATAGGGTCACCTTAAAAAGATTAAAATAAAGTAACTGAAGAAATAGCATTGTGTTTAATCAGAAGAAAAGGAGAAAAAATCGTAACCTCAAAAGAAAGAGGAAAATATGAATCTAAGTGTCCCAACATTAAATGTGAATGGATTAAAAAAACCTAATAAAAATCAAAAAGTAATTAATTGTATAAGAAAACAAAATTCTATAATCTATTGCTTATGAGAAACATTAAAAAAACAAGATAAAACTGAAGGGATGGAAAAAATATACTATGCATCAAGTGAATCTAAAAAAGTTAGTTACAAACTTGCTAACAAAGGAAAAGGGAAGTATTTAAAAAATAAATAAATTTAAACAACAAAGCAAACATGCTAAAAGGCATCACACACAATAAATCAGTATCAGTAAAAAAAAAATCCTAAGTTATAGACTGCTTAGTATTCAAATTCATACAGGAAACTCTTGGAGCTACAAGAAGACAAAGTAACACAACAGAGACAAGAGATTTTACTAATTAGCTCAGAGAATTGGAGAAGTCTAAAAGAAAGATTAGCAAAGGGGGAAAATATGGAACTGAAGAAATTCCTGGAAAACTAGAGTCTAGAGTTTTAGTGCTTTCTAAATGGAATTGCAAAAGAATATACTTACTTCTCAGCACCACATGGATCTTGTACTGATAACTGATCATGTATGGATAGCAAAGAGACCTATATAGTACTCCTTTCTGTTAAAAAAACCTTATAAAGTAAAGCCATTGAAGGACCTTTTTTATAATATCATAAGCCGCATTTAAGACCAGAAAGATCACATGCAATGAAGATATACTGGAATGCTTTCCAATAAATATGGGAATGAAACAAGGATGCATACTCTTCCCACAAGCGTTTTATTTAGTTCTAGAAACAGCACTAACAGTAATAAGTCAAAAGAAAGTCATTAAAGGTTTAAAATAAGAAAAGATAAAACTAAACCTATTTCTTAATGATACGACATTATTAACTGGAAAATCTTAGGGAATCAGCAAATATACTAATTAAAACAATAGTTTCAGAAACATTGCAGCAATATAATTTCTAAATATGATTATTTTCTTATTTATATTTAGAAATTATATTCCTGCAAAACAAAAAATAGAAAGGAAAATTCCATTTTTAAATAACTACAAATGCATAAAATAATCGGGAAACAATCTACCAAAGCCCAGAAAAGACAATTATTAATTTTATTAGAGTGCTTCTTAAGGAAATAAATAGCTGAAGGTATAGTCATTGGGACCTGGTTAGGCTGAGCCAATAAAATAAAAACAACAATACTATCAAAATTAATTTATACCTTTTAATGCTCTATTAAAAGAACAGGGAAATAAGCATTTATACAGTACCTCCTACTTGCTAAGTGCTTTACAACTATTATCTCATTTGATCCTCAAAACACCCCAGTATGAAGTAGGAGCTGTTATCATCCCCTTTAGAGTTGTGGAAACTGAGGCAGACAGCAATTAAAGGACTTGCCCAGGGTCTCATAGTTATTAAATATCTGAAGCCACAGATGAAACTCAGGTCTACCTGCCTCCAAACCCAGAGTTGTCTATAAAATGTATCACATAACTACTTCCTTCCAATGATATTACCAAGAGAAACTTTATTGAATTTGATTATGCAATAATAAAATCATAAGGAAAAACAAAAACTTTAGAATATAATGGGAAATGATTAAAAGAATTAGGGCTAAAAATGAAATAGCAGTTCTAGACCTCATTTTTTTTTTTTTTTTTTTTTTTTTTTAGGTTTTCAGTGGCTTGCCCAAGGCCACACAGCTAGGTAATTATTATTAAGTGTCTGAGGCCAGATCTGAACTTAGGTATTCTTGATTCTAGGGCAGTGCTCTATCTACTGTACCACCTAGCCGCCCCTAGACCTCAAATTTTAAAATAATGCAGCAGTCATGAAAATTTGGTACTGATTAAAAAATGGAGAAATAGGTCAATGAAACAGACCAGACAAAGCAAAGTCCAAAATAAGGAATTCAAAAACTTATGTTTGATACAATGTAAAACAAATTACAAAGGAAAAAACTGCTGGAAAAATGGAAAGCAGTTTGGCAGAAATTAGATTTTATCAATACCTTATGTATATTGGGAAAAGATAAAATTAAAAGCTGGCAATTTGAAAATTGATAAATCTTTAGTCAATTTGATTAGAAAGAAAACAAAATCAATTCGCTAGAATAACAAATGAACACAGGAAAATCACAACAAAATCTGAAAAAAAATTAGAACTCGCTATACAGTTATAAGCTAACAAAATCAGAAACATAAAAATGGAAACTTTTCAAAAGTGTAAAATATAAAAGCAACCAGAAAACCAAATAAAGATTTCAAATAATCCAGTGAGTGTCCAAATAAAGATCTTAATTAATCCAAGGAAACAAATATTTTTAAAGGAATTAATAAAGGAAATAACTCCTGGTTACATGAGAAATCTAACAATTTTAAAGAATAATTAGTAACAATATCACCCAAATTTTTCTCAAAAATTGAGAAAGAAAGCACTCTATCAAACTACTTTTATGAAATTAGCTGCCTTGGCTAATATAAAGGAGCAAAGAAATGATTCCCCTCTCCCCATTATTACTTTATAGGATTGTAGAAAAACTAGCAATAAGAAAAAGCATTGAAGATTTAAAAATAGACAGAGAAGACAGAATTCTCCTTATTTGCTGATGACATGATGGTTAAGTCTGAAAATCTTAGGGAATCAGAAACAATGATAATTGAAGCAGTAGCTTCAGCAATGCTGTGATTTACAAAATAAACCCACAAAAGCAAAAGCACAATATTTCTATATAATAACAACTAAATTCAGTGGAAATAATATAGAGGGAAACTCCATTCAAAATAAAAAAATATTTGGTGATTAATCTACCAAATCAAATGAAATATGTGTATAGATTCAATTGGGAAGTGATCCTTAAAGAAACAAAGAAGTTAAATAGCTGAGGCATATTTAATTTATTGTGGAATATGATATAAGATTTGGATTAAACTTAATTTCTGTCAGACTGTTTTGTTTCAAATCTCTATGCAAAGGATTTGGTATCCAAATATATATAGACAACTAAAATAAATACAAAAGACCAAAAAACACTCCCCATTAGGATATGAACAGGCAGTTTTCAAATGAAGAAATTATATATATATATATATATATATATATATATATATATATATATATATATTTAGTATAATTATATAAAGTCATATAAAAATGCTCCAAATCATTAGTGATTAGAGAAATACAAATTAAAACAACTATGAAGTATCACCTCACACCTATGATGTGAGGCTAAGATGCCAAAAAGGAAAAATGATCAATGTTGGAGAGGTTGTGGAAGGATTGGGACATTAATTCATTGTTGGTGGAGTTGCAAACTAATCCAACTATTTTGAAGATAATGTGGAACTTTGGATTAGTCCAGAAATACATCAAATTGAACAAGTCAAAAAATAAGGGTAGGAGAGGAATGGGTTAAGAAAGGAGATATAAGGAAAGAAAGTCTCAAGCAAAAAAACTTTGATGTTGGCAGGGGGTGGGGTTGGGGTGGGGAATAAAAGCAGCAGGGGAAAATAACTAGAATCTAAAGATATGCCTTAGGTTGTAACTTAGAAAATTGATGAATGACTGAACAAACTGTGACATATCAATGTAATAGAATATTTTTGCATAGTTACAAATGGAAAAAGATTTCAAAAAAATTTTTAGCAATATAAACTGATTCATAGTGAAATCAACAGAACTGGAAGAACAATTTATTCGATCTTTGAAAGACTTAAGAATTCTGATCAATGCAATGACCAACATGTCTCCAGACATGTCTCCTGACAGAGATAAGAGTGCTCTTAGTGGTATCAGTAGTAGTAGTAGTAGTAGTAGTAGTAGTAGTAGTAGTAGTAGTAGTAGTAGTAGTAGTTGTTACTACTAGGACTAGAAGTCGTTGTTCCAGTCATTGTCATCATTTCATGAGAAATGGTAACAATAATAGGATTCATTTAGCATCTATTACATGCCAGCCACCGTGCTAAGCAGATTATAAATACCTCACTTGATCCCCACACCTGGGAGATATGTAAGTGCCATTATATTATTATCAGTGTTTTGCAGAAGAGAAAACTGAAGCAGACAGAAGTTAAATGACTTACACAAGATTACACTGCTATTACGTGCCTGAGGTCAAATTCAAACTGAGGTCTTCTTGCTCAAGGTTAGTGCCCTATCTATTTACTTTGCCACCTAGATGACTTGAGACACTAGAAAAGACAATTAATTTGCTATGATATTAGAAGCCTCAGCTTGGTCTAAAGTACCTTTCCAATGTATTAGTACTGATCAAGGGAAGAAGTGGAAGAGCTAAAGGCAGTCAAATAAATAAGTGAGGTAGGAACCTATGATGCTGGCATAAAATTCAGGGAAGAACACTACCTTCTCAAATATATGGATAATTTCTGAGAAGAAATCAGGTGCTAGTGTGTAAAGTTACTGGATTTAATACCAACTTTGACTCTCTGTGAAATATTAAAATTTTTCTTTTAATACTGACATATTTATGAAAGGGGGTGAAACCACCACGTACTCTAAAAAGAAAAGAAGAGAGATGGTTTGTTTCCTAGCAAGAATAAAGTAGAAATTCATTATGAAATTAAAGTTTCTCCAATGTAAAGACTGACAAATTGCTTTCTGTGGGGGGGGAAGTAAGATTGGGGAAAAAATTGCAAAACTCAAAATAAATAAAATCTTTAATAAAAAAAGAAATAAAAAAAAAGAAATTAAAGTTTCTCCAAGCAGCTGAACTTTAGATTGTGAGTAGCAAGAAACATTTATCACTGTAGATAAAAGTTTTAAGAACTTTATGGTAAGCAAAAACCAAAGTTAATTTTTTAAAGCCATCATTGTGGCAAGCTATGGCTACTACAAATGCTTTAACAAGAATTGTTTAGGGTAGTTTCTGAAATGATATAATCAAGAATTTTAAAATTTTCAGTTTAATTTAAAGTGATTCAGAAAAGGATTCATCCTCTTACTCTTATCCAGATGTTAGCTTCCAATTCTATAGGGTTCTGTGGTTCACTGCAGTAGAGGCAACATAAGCACCACATTAAAATTTTCTGGTTTTCATCTGCAGAAAGGAAAATAAAGAAAGGTAGATTTTAACATACAGCAGACTCACAATAATTAGAGCCAAATATTTTTTAGTTACCTGAAGAAAAATTAACTATTCCAAATTTACAGAAAACTCAAGATTGTATGTGATATTTTGCTTTCAATTTTTTTATTTCATATGATATATATGTTTAAGTGCAGTTTTTAGGTAGGTACTTTCCTTTCAGTCATAACCAATGTTTTAAAAGTAATTATAGCCACTATTTCTAATTCTGATATTTTAAGATGCCAAATATTTAGATGATTATCTTGAAAACCATTATCCTGACTTAAAATGGCACAATGAAAGGTGGCAGAAAATCCTAGTTCTACATATTTCACAATAAAAATCAGAGAAATAAGCTACTCCAAACAATTCAAAACTGCACAAGAAATGAGCCAGAAGATGGAGTGTAGAGGAAACAATAAAAAGCAGGATAATGCTAATAGTAACATGGTAATTTTAAAATATGTTAAAAAGAACAAGCCATATATAAGAGATTTTTCAAGTACAATTCTTATTTTCTGATCTTTTATTTATGGTAATGTTCATATTTGTTAATGATTTTTCAGTTCATATTTTTTTACAATCAAGGTGATTTGAGGAAGGAGTCACACTAACAATTGGAAAATTGGGAATAGCTTAATGGAGTAAGTGGCACTTAAGTTAAGGGAGATAAGTATTTTAAGAGTAAGAAATAAGAACTGAATGAAATCTAGATGTGAAGAACAGCTTTTGCAAAGCCACAGGACAACAGGTGTGGAAAGAGCTTTGAGCTTGAACTTCTCATCATAATGTAGTTTGAATCCTGGCCCTGCCACTTAATACCTGTGTAACACTGGACAAGTCACTTTATCTTTATCTATAAACTAAGGAAGTTAAACTACATGACCCTAAGGTTTCTTCTCATCATTTATCTATGATGCAAAGATTCTAAGGGTTCTGGAAACAAAGAATATTCTGGCTCAGCTGAAGTTTTACAGGAGATTAAGGGGAATAATATAAAGCTAGAAAAGTATACTAGAGTTAAGACTGAAGAGGGCTTAACAGTTACCTGACAGAATTTGAATATTTCCTATGAATAACAGCTGAAAGGCTACCGAAGGCTTTACAGAAAAAGGGAATGAGATATGGTTGAGCCTTTGCCTAGGAAGGTGCCTCTAGCACCTCCAAATTTGGAGGCAAATTACAGGACCAGTGATTATCACTTCACAAATTTTCTGAGATATGGTATTGATTTGATTTATCTGAAAAATAACAATCTGTTAAGAAGATAAAGTCACTTATAATAAATAGATGAATTTCTCAGATTAAGTCATAAAATTCTGTATGAGACCACTACTATGTATGGCCACTGAATTAACTTTTTTCTACAGATGACATATTTTAACTTGGGCAAGATTGCACTTTTGACCATTGTTATTAAAAATGCTAAAACCGAAAATATATGCACACTTTAAAAAAATATGATCTTTCCAATACAAAAGATTATATTAGATGTTTCTTCAAAATTCATGATTCTTTGATTCAAAAAAATCTAAAGGATTTGTGAATTTGGGAGAAATCAACATCAAAAGTTAAGTACAAAAATTTTAACAATAACTTAGACATGGGCTTTTATCTCTTCTTGTGCAGAATAGGTGAAACTAGGTATAACTCAAATGCTTTCCTACAGAAAACCCTATAAAAGAGGTATTGTAGATAATAAATTTTCCATTTTATGGATAAATGTGTCAGCAAAGTACAGTAGCCTCAAAGCCAGGAAAACTCAGGTTGAAGTCTTGACTCTGTGATCCTAGGCAGGTCACTTAACCTCTTAATACAGAACTTCAAAGTTGTTTAAATCTACAATTCTAAGTTGCCTAGAGACAACTCTCTAGACTTTAAGGTGCAGAGAAAGAGCTGGTCATCGGGGCAGCTAGGTGGCACAGTGGATAAAGCACCGGCCCTGGAGTCAGGAGTACCTGGGTTCAAATCCGGTCTCAGACACTTAATAATTACCTAGCTGTGTGGCCTTGGACAAGCCACTTAACCCCATTTGCCTTGCAAAAACCTAAAAAGAAAAAAGAAAAAAAAAAAGAACTGGTCATCACTGAAAAAGGGAGTTATTTCACCTATGAGTCCCTATGGCAGTGAAATAACAAGTCCCATTTAGAACCCAGAGGAAACTTGAGACTCAAAGGAGGTAAATGATTGACTTCTTTTTCATTTAAAAATTTTTTTAAACTATGAAATAGAAATGTTGAGAAAAAGAATTCTATACCAATAATCTATCAAACTGTATTTCTTTAAAAAAAATTTGTTAAATTTAACATAAAGTTAGAAACACTGACCTACTGTCTTACTTTTCTTCAGAACTTTTGTTTTCTTCTGCATATATTTTAAATGTGCTCTGTTTTGGTTTTTTGGCAACACTAGAACATTCCCCAGTTTCTAAGCCACAACTCTCCCTATTCCCAAATAAAAAGTCCTTCTTTTGTAATAAATAAGACTAGCTACAAAAATTAGTAACTGTCTGAAAATGTGTCTCATCCTGCACTGAGTTTATCGCCCTGTGGTAGGCATGCTTCCTTTTCAATTCTTTGAAGTTATGAAGGGTCACTACACTGCTCAAAGTTCTAAAGTGCCTTTCAAAATTGTTTTCCATTGTGACTGATGCTGCAATCACTGTACAAATAATTCTTCTGGCGTAGTGGATAAAGCACCGGCCCTGGACTCAGGAGTACTTGGGTTCAAATCCAGTCTCAGACACTTAATAATTACCTAGCTGTGTGGCCTTAGGCAAGCCACTTAACCCCGTTTGCCTTGCAAAAACCTAATAAATAAATGAATGAATGAATGAATGAATAAAGAATTCTTCTGTTCTGCCCATTTCATTCTGCATTAAATATCTGTCTTCACAGATTTCTCTAAATCTTTTTGTTATTTCTTAAAACAATATAGAATTTATCCTAATTTAATTAATTTTGAGCACATACATTGTTTTCAGTTATTTGCTAGGAGAAAAAAGTGCTGCTATAAATACTAGGCCTTATCTCTTTTTCTCTTTTGAGGTAATATGCCTAATAGGGGTATCTCAGTGTCAAAGTTACACAGAATATACTGATCTCTGAGATACAAGTTTAAAAATGCTTTCCACAATGCTATGAATTAATTCACAGCTTCTCTAACAGTACACTACTATATCTGTCCTCCCAAAGTCCCCTATCAACTGTAATTTTCTTCCTTTGTCACCTATGGAAATCTGATTAGTTAAAGCAGAACCTCTAAGTTGTATAAATTTGCATGTCCCTTATGACTAGTGATGTGGAGTATTTTTTCCCATATGTGTGTTAATAGTATTTCTTCCCTTTTAAAGCATGTTTCTGAAATTAATTATCTATTGGACAATTGCTCTTTTTTGCATATTTTTATCAATCTCAAAATATTTTGGAAATCAGAACTTTATGACATATTTTCAGTAAAAATTTTTCCCCATTGACTATTTCCCTTTTCATTTTAAATGGACTGATCTTGTTTATGCAAAACAAAAAAAATTCACAATTTCTTGAAATAAAGAATTATGTATTTTATTCCTTTGATAATCTATATCTCCCTTTTTCTGTTAAGAATTCCTGTTCTTTACTGCACACCCTAACAGCAACATGGGGGTGATTGGCAACCTTAATGGACTTGTTCATTTTATCAGTGCAACAACTAGGCACAATTTTGGGGTATCTGTGATGGAAAATGCCATCTGTATCCAGAGAAAGAATTGTACAGTTTGAACAAAGATCAAAGACTATTACCTTAATTTAAAAAAAAAATAAAACAAAACTGTTATCTTACTATGTAATTTTGCTGTCTCTTATACTTTATATTTCTTCCTTAAGGATATGTTTTCTCTCTCATCACATTCAACTTAGATCAATATATACCATGGAAACAATGTAAAAACTAACAGACTGCCTTCTGTGGGCGGTAGGGGGAGGGAAGCAAGATTGGGGGGAATTGTAAAATTCAAAATAAGTAAATTATTTCTTTAAAAAAAAAGAATTCCTGTTAAAGGGGCAACTAAGTGGAACAATGGAACAGCACCCGCCCTGGATTCAAGAGGAGCTGAATTCAAATTCAGCCTCAGACACTTAATAATTAAGGATATGCATAGTTTGATTGATCTTTGGCCATAGTTCCAAATTATAGAAAACCATTTTACACTATACTTCAATAAGTTTCAAGTGAATACATTATTGAGAAAAGCATTTATGGATAGGACAGAAATTTTTTTTGTTGTTTTTGCAAGGCAATGGAGTCAAGTAACTTGCCCAAAGCCACAAGCTAAGTATTGTGTCAGGCTGGATCTGAATTCAGGACCCCCTGATTCTAGGGCTGGGGCTCTATTCACTGTATCATCTAGCTGCCCCCTGGTATGTTTGAAGAACAAAATCCTTGGTTTCAGTTCCAGGGCAGAGGGGATGGCTGTAGTTTGCAGCCTGTTGAGGGATTGTAGGCATCAAAATCATTTGCAGAACAGTGTGGCTAGGGGACTAAACTGTAGCTTAAAGGTGGAGAAGAGACCCCAAAACTGGGTCACAGGTCAGACCTGAGAAAATAACCATAAGCAGGACCTGAAGTTTAGGGTATCAGTTCTCATACCTAGGGAGTAGTATTTGATTATTCTAATAGATGCTAAAAACAAAACAAAATAAATTTCAAAAAAAATGAATAAGAGAAGAAGAAAGAACCAGTAACTATGGGGATAGAGAAGATCTGAGTTCATATCCAGAGGAAGATAATGGAGGGAAAACATACATCCTTCTTCAATGAAAAACATCAAATGACTCCAAGCACCAAAAAAGATTCAATAAAAAGAACAAGGAAAAAATGGGGGGGGGGGGGAATAAGACAATCCAGAAGAATCAAGAAAATTATGAAATGAAAGTCAAACTAATACATTGTTGGTGGAGCTGTGAACTTACACAACTTTTCTGGAGAGCAGTCTGGAACTATGCCCAAAGGGCAACAAAAATGTACATACCCTTTGATCCAGCAATACCATTACTGGGCCTATACCCTGAAGTGATGATGAAAAAGAGCAAAAACATCACTTGTACAAAAATATTCATAGCAGCCCTGTTTGTGGTGGCAAAGAAATAGCAAACTGTGGTATATGTATGTCATGGAACACTATTTTTCTATTAGAAACCAGGAGGGATGGGAATTCAGGGAAGCCTGGAGGGATTTGCATGAACTGATGCTGAGTGAGATGAGCAGAACCAGAAAAACATCATTTACCCTAAAAGCAACATGGGGGTGATGATCAACTTTGATGGACTTGTTCATCCCATTAGTGCAACAATCTGGGATAATTTGGGGCTGTCTGTAATGGAGAATATCATCTGTATCCAGAGAAAGAACTATGGAGTTTGAATAAAGACCAAGGACTATTAACTTTAACTTAGAAAAAAAAACAACAACTGATATCTTATTGTCTGATCTTGCTGACTCTTTTACTTTATGTTTCTTCCTTAAGGTTATGATTTCTCTCATGTCACATTCAATTTGGATCAATGTATACCATGGAAACAATGTAAAGACTGGCAAATTGCCTTTTATGGGGGGTGGGGTGGGGGAGGGAATTAGGGGAAAAATTGTAAAACTCAAAATAAATAAAATCTTTAAAAAAAGAAAAAAAGTCAACATATTGTAAATAGAAAATCAAAAAGTTAAGGAAGAAAATAATTCCTTGAAAACCAGAATTGGGCAAGTGGAAAACATCAAAAATAATAAAAAAAAATTTTAAATAAAAGAAAAAGTGAAACATCTCAACATAAAAACAAGCGATCTGGAGAACAGAATATGGAAAAATAATACACAGAAATCCCAAAATATTGGGAAAATAATCTAAGAACAGTCAGACTACCTTGATAAAATATTCCAACAAATTATCAAGGAAAATTGCCTTGAAGTTCTAGAACAAGAATACAAAGCAGCAATATGGAAAAAAAACTACCAATCACTACCTGAACGATCACCACTGAATCACTACCATCCCAGGAGAATCTTAGCCAAGTTTCAAAGCTCCCAGGTTAAACAGAAAATACTGTAAGCAACAGGAAAAGAAATAATTTAAATTTCATGGAGTTACGATAATGATTACACAAGATCAAGTAGCTACTACAATGAAGGACAATAGATCTTGAAATACTCTATTTCACTGAGCAAAAAGAACTGAAGTTACAACTAAAAGTACCTTAATCAGCAAAGTTAATAATCATCCTGATGGCAAAAAAAGGACATTTAACAAACTGGAAGACTTTCGGGCATTTATGACAAAAACAGCAGTACTTAAGGGAAATTTTGACATGTATGATACAGAAGAAATATAAGGTAAACATTAAAGGCTGATTAATTATAAGGGACTCAAGAATAAATTGCTTACTTCTTATATGTGAAAATATATCAATATTCTTTTGACTATCATTATTTAGATAATTTGGAAGAAAGGTTTGAGCTGAGCTAAGTATGATGGGATGACTCTAAAAAAATAAAACTGTAGGGAGAGATTAAAAAAGGAGTAATTAGTTCATACAAATGAGCCAAAAAAAGGAAAAAAATGATTCAAAAAAAAGTTAATGGGAGAGTGGGTAGTGCTAGAACCTTACTCTAATCTGGAATGGATTAAAGAAGGAACAACATATATAATTGGAAGGGTATAAATCTTCGAAATTCAGAAAGAAGAAGAAAGCAAGGCATAGGGTGGGGGGGGGGTTAAGGGAATGACTCTTGGATAGGGTTAAGGAATAAGAGGATAAGGTAAGGTAATCAGCAAAAGTAAAACAGGGGAGTGAGAAGGAACAGAGGTGAGAAGGATAGTTAGGAAAAATAGGAAGGGGGAAAATATACAAAAAGTAATGACTGCTTAGAATGGGAATAGGATAAATTTACCCATAAAGTGGAAATGGACAGATTAGAAATCTGAATTCAACAATCTATCAAATTTAGGAACCACTGCAAAAATGAAAGACACACAAAAATAAAGAGCAGGAGTAGTATTTATAGCATAAAAGAAGCAGGGATGGTAATCATAATCACAGACAAAATAAAAGATTTAATTAAAAGAGAAAAGTGGGGCAACTTGGTGGCACAGTAGGTAGAGCACCGGCCCTGGAGTAAGGAGGACCTGAGTTCCACTCTGGCCTCAGACACTTAATAATTGCCTAGCTTTGTGACCTTGGGCAATTCACTTAAGCGCACTGCCTTAAATAAATAAATTTTTTTTTTAAAGATTATGTCACTAATATTGTTCAGTATTATTTTCTTTTTTTAAGTTTTCTTTTTTTTTTGCAATGGGGGAAAATGGTTATAGGGATGATCAAAATATAAACTCATAAAACTTCTAACTCCAAAGCCTTAAAAAAAAAAACTGGTCTTAGGTTATTGAAGAGTTCAAAAGGTTTGGCACTGTAAGTAGGCAGGTGAGCTCCAGTGAGGTTGGAGGGAGAGTTCCAGTGCAGTGGGCAGGAAAGCTCCAGCACAGCAGCTAGACATCAATTCATTGGCCTGGAAGACCATGGCTGCATGCCCTGTATTTTTAGCAGAACCCCTGTGTTTCCAGTTGAGCCCCCTACCCCATCCCTGTGAAAGAAAGGAATTCTTCCCAAAGCAAACACAGTAAACCCACCCACATCACCAGGCTCAGGTGTGGGCAGCAGATTTCTCTCAGTAATAAGGAGTTTAACTATATAGACCAAGGGCACAGCACACATTGTTCAAGGATAATTCAGCCCTGCAGCAACCCCCACTCCCCCAGGCCTAGGGAGTGGGCCACAAATCAAGGTCACAAGACACTCCAGAGAAAGCCTCTAGCACCCCCTACTGACTGGATCACTTGGAGTTGCTAAGCCCAGGGAACAAAGACTCTAGTTTTATTCAAAACCAAAGATCTGCGAACCAGCCCCACCCCCAACACAATATCCTAGGAAAATGAAGAAAGGTCGGTGAAAAGAGAGATTCTTTGAAAGTTACCTCAAAGACAAAGACCCTAACTCAGAGACAGCTAGAATTTCTGAGAAGAATATGAATTGGTCTCCAGCCCAGAAAGAATTCTTAGAAGACATGAGGCAGGAGCTTAAAAATCAATTGGAAAAATTGGAAAAAGAAACTCAAGAGAAAATTAACACCTTGCAACAAGGGGAAAAAAAGTACTTGGAAAATACAACTGGACAAGTGCAAAAAGAAAATAATTCTCTCAAAACCACAATTGCACAAATGGAAAACTCCTTTAAAAATAGAATTGATCAATTGGAAAAGTAGTTGTAAA
This sequence comes from Macrotis lagotis, assembly GCF_037893015.1. Taxonomy (NCBI): domain Eukaryota; kingdom Metazoa; phylum Chordata; class Mammalia; order Peramelemorphia; family Peramelidae; genus Macrotis; species Macrotis lagotis. Next base: position 174,393,419 of record NC_133666.1, read on the forward strand.
AGGTAAATGAAAAAAATTCTTATCTAAACAAAGAGGAACAGAATCCAAGGAAAGTAATGACTTCATGAGACAACAAGAGTCTGTTAAACAAAACGTAAAAATTGAAAATATAGAAGAAAATGTAAAATACCTTATCAGCAAAACTACTGACTGGGAGAAGAGATCCAGGAAAGACAACTTAAGAATCACTGGGCTTCCTGAACACATAGAGGATTAAAAAAAAAGCCTAGACTCAACAGGATCATTTGAAAGAAAATCACCCTGATATCATGGAACTACAATGCAAAAATGTTAAGTGAAAGAATACATCAGACACTTCTGGCCAAGATGGCAGTGAGAAGAAAGGCACTGTTCTAAGTGCACCTGGTCCCCTCTCAAAAATAACATGAACGAAACCTCTTAATAGAAATGTGATCAACAAAACCCAGAAAGAAAACCCAGAAGAACACCTACCAACAAGGTCTGTCTCAGGGAACTGTGGATGAACTGGGAGTGGAGAACAGAGAGCAAGCGCAGGCACAGCAGCAGAGGGAAAGTGAAAAGACCAGCCTCAGCCACAGAGGTTTTGGTGAGTGGTGGGTCCAAGGACAAACTTTAGCTGCAGAACCTTTGGCCAGGGGAAGAAGAGCAACGGGAGGGTCAGTTCCAACACAGAACACACCTAGAAAATGACCAGCTGGGTAAGGGACCTGAGCTCCATACTTTTTTGCAGAGCCCTCTTCCCAGAACAAATAGCAATGCCCTCCCCACCCCCTGAGGCTCAGGTGTGGGCAACAGAGTCCACTAGCTGAAAGGGGGGTTAACTCCCTCTCCCAGGACCCAGCCCATTGTTCAAGATCAACTCAGACCCTGTTGCGGAGAGCCTCAAATACCCCAGAGAAAGCAAGCAGCAACCCCTACTAACAGGCCATTGGAATTACTAAGTCAAGTGAACAAAACCTCTAGGGTTTTCAAAAGCAAAAGTCTGAGAGCCAGACCCTCCATCAACATAAGATCCTAGAAAAATGAAGAAAGACCAGCAAAAGGAGGGGTGTCCATGGAGAAATACTAAGAAGAAATAGATTCTAACCCAGAGAGATCTAAAACTTCTGAGGAGAATATGAATTGGTCTCCACCCTAGAAAGAGTTCCTTGAAGAAGTCAGGATGGAGTTTGAAAATAAATTGGAAAAATGGAGAAAAGAAACTCAAGAGAAAATTATCATCTTGCCAAAGGAAACATACATTTGGACAAATACAAAATGAGAATAATTCTCTCAGATCCTCCATTGGGCAAATGCAAAAAGAAAATAATTCTCTTAAATCCTCAATTGGGCAAACAAAAAAAAAAATAATTCTCTCAAAATGATACTTGGGCAAATGGAAAACTCCTTCTAAAAATAGAACTGACCAATTGGAAAAAGAGTTGCAAAAGGTAAATGAAAATTCTCCTATAAAACGAAATAGGATGTATGGAAACCAATGACTTTATGAGACAACAAAATTCTGTTAAACAAAAACAAAAGATTAAAAAAAATAGAAGAAAATGCAAAATACCCCATCAGCAAAATGACAGACCTCGAGAAAAAATCAAGATAGGACAACCTGAGAATTAAAGGTCTTCCTGAAAACACTGAAGAGGAAAAAAAACCTGGAGTTTAATATTAAGGATTTAGTGATAGAAAACTGCCCTGATATCATGGAACCTGAGGGGAAAATGGTTATTGATAGAATTGATACAATACATCAATCCCCTCCCGAAAGGGATCCTAAAATGAAAACACCAAATTCCAGAACTATCAGATGAAATAGAAAATCTTACAAGCAGCCAGAAAGAAACAATTTAAATGCCAAGGAGCCACAGTAAGGATTATGCAGGAAATGGATGCATCAATGTTAAGGGATCAAAGGGTCTGGAATGAGATATTCTGAAGAGCAAGGGAACTGGGAACGCAGCCAAGAATCCATTATCTGGCAAAGCTGAGACTTCTCTTGCAGGGGAAAATATGGACATTTAACAAAATGAGAGACTTCCAACATTTCCTGATGAAAAGACCAAAGCTAAATAGAAAATCTGGATATCAAACAGGAGACTTAAGAAACACATGAAAAGGTTAAAAAAAAAGGTAAAGAAAAGAAAAACTGCTATCCAATAAGATGAAACTGTCTTGAGAACTGTATCTCTATTAGAGAGAATATACTTAGCCAGAAGTGATGGTCATTTACAATTTATCCATGAGACTCTTATCCAATAAGATGAAATTGCCAATATCCCTACCTGGGAGAAAGACTAATAACTCTCAAGAACTGTAACTCTATTAGAGAGAATATGCTTAGTCAAAAGTGATGGACACTCATGACTTTTCCGTGACTCAGATAGAATATTTTAAAAATAATACCTCCTTAAAAGGGGGTCAGAAAGGAGACAGGAGGATGGAAGAGACTGAATAGGGTAAATCTCATTATATTAAGAGGTACAAAAGACCTACTGTAACAGAGATGAAGAAGGGAGGCGTTAAGAACCACCCCAATATTCATCTCATCAGACCTGGCTTAAAGTATACACACTCATTTAAGTTAAGAAACTTAACTTTCAAGTATTAAAAGGGGAAAAAGAGAGGGAGGGGACAGGGAAGAAGAGAAAAAGGGGAACCAACAAAAGGAAGGGAAGGAAGAAGGGGAAAAGGGAAAGGGGAAAGAAAGGGGAGGGGTTGATATAGGAGGGCAAACATACTGAAGGTGGAAGTATTCAGAAACAAAATACTGGGGAATATGGACAAAGGGAAAAAAGGGGAAAATAAAACACAGAGAAGATAGCATGAAGGGCAATAAAGAGTTAGTAATTATAACCCTGAATGTGAATGGGATGAATTCTCCCTTAAAACATAAGTGAGGGGGCAGCTAGGTGGTGGAGTAGATAGAGCACTGGCCTTGGAGTAAGGAGTACACGAGTTCAAATCCAGCCTCAGACATTTAATAATTACCAAGCCATGTGGCCTTGGGCAAGCCACTTTAACCCCATTACCTTGAAAAATCTAAAAACAAAACAAAACAAAAAAATGTAAGGGAATAGCAGAGTAGAATAAGAACCAGAATCCTACATTAAGCTGCTTACAAGAGACTCATTTAAAGCAGAGGGATACACATAGATGAAAGGTAAAAGTTTGGAGCAAAATATAGTTTGCTTCAGCTGAAGTGAAAAAGTAGGGATAGCAATCCTTATCTCAGACAAAGCAAAAATAGACGTTAAAAGAGATAAGGAAGGAAACTATAAGGTACCATAGATAATAAAGTAATTTCAACACTAAATATGAATGCATCCAATGGTATAGCATCCAAATTCTTGGAGAAGTTGAAAGAACTACAGGAAGACATAGACAACAAAACTCTACTAGTGGGAGACCTCAACCTCCTGCTCTCAGATTTAGATAAATCTAATCATAAAATAAACAAAAAGGAAGTTAAGGAGATAAACAGATGGTTAGAAAACTTAGATACGATAGAATTATAGATGAAATTGAATGGGGAAAGAAAGGAATACACTTTTTTTTCTGCAGTACATGGCGATTACACAAAAAATGACCACATGCTAGGGCATAAAAGCCTAATGATCAATTACAGAAGGGCAGAAATAGTGAATACATCTTTCTCAGATCATAATGCAATAAAAATCATATGCAATGTTGGGCCAGGGAGATACAGACCCAAAACTAACTGAAAACTAAGTAACCTCATTTTAAAAAATGAGTGGATCAAGCAACAAATTATAGAAAGAATTTATTATGTCATCAAAAGATAATGACAGGGGCAGCTAGGTGGTGCAGTGAATAGAGCACCAGCTTTGGAGTCAGGAGTACCTGGGAAAAGAGCCTTGACATCATCTTTAAAGAATTCCTACAGGAAAATTGCACAGACATTCTAGAAGCAGAGGGCAAAAGAGAAATTGAGGGAATCCACCAATCTCCCCTGGAAAGAGATAAAAAAAAAAACAACCTCCAAGAATATTATAGTCAAGATCCAGAACTCCCAATTCAAGAAGAAAATATTACAAGCAGCCAGAAGGACACAATTCAAATATCATGGAGCTGCAGTCAGGATCACAGAGGACTTAGCAGCAAATATATTAAAGTCTCATAGGGCTTGGAACGTAATATTCTGGAAGACAAAAGAGCTCGGAATGCAAACAAGGATCAACTACCCAGCAAAACTGAAGTCCTCTGCCAGGGAAAAAGATGGACTTTCAATGAAACAGGGGAATTTCAAGTGTTCCTGTTGGAATGGCCAGAGCTAAACAAAAAGTTTGATCTTCAAATGCAGGACTCAGGTGAACCATAGAGAGTAGAGAAGGGTAAAATATGAGGGACTTAATGATGATGTATTTCTGCATAAAAAAATGATACTGATAATACTTACAAGAAATTTCTCATTTAATAGAGCAGGTAGAAAGAGCTTTTATAGATGAAGCACAGGAGAAAACTGAATTTGAAGATATAATATAGGGTAAATATGGAGTCAATGGCTAAAAGGGAAATGTAATAGGAATAAGAGAAAGGAGAGGTAAAATTGGCAAAGATATTTCATATAATAAGATTTTTTTTAATTACAATGAGTGATTGCAATGATATGGAAGGGTGGAAGGTGAGGGGGAATGAGGGAACCCTCACTCTCATCAGAGGTGACTCGGAGAGGAAACAGCATATATACTCAATGGGGTATAGACATCTAGAGTAAGAGAAAGAGAAGGTGGACGGGGGAAGAGGGGTGATGGAGGAGAAGGTGGACCATAGAGAAGAATGGTCAGATATAACACATTTAGTTCTTGCAAGGGGCTGGAATTGGATGGCCTGTCTGGGACCACAGGGCTGGGTGGTTGCTGGGCCTTAGGGGTGGTATATGGGCTCAGGGCCTCTTGGTCCCAGGGCCAGTGATCAGTCTGCTGTGCTACTCAGCTACCCTACAGCACATTTAAGAAGAGGGATAGATTGAAAGGAGAGAGAAAATATAATGTATGATAGTGGAGAAGTATGAATGGAGGGAGCTGCTATCAGCAATGGAAACAGTGGAAAAATATGGAAGTAGCTATTGTGATGGACTTATCCTAAAGAATGTGATCCACCAGTGACAGAGCTGCTGGTGTTGGAACACAGACTGAAGCACATTTTATTATTATCATTATTATTTTTGGAGAGGGGGTTTGTGGGGCACATAGGGTTGGATGGCATGCTCAGGGCCACACAGCTAGATGATTGTTGGGTGTCTCAGGCCAGATTTGACCCCAGCTGTTCCTGACTCCAGGGCCGGTGCTCTGTTCTCTGCACCACCTGGCCACCATTATTAATATTATTATTATTGTTATCATCATCATCATATTATTTTATTGGGGGTTTGGGGGGGGGTCTTTGCAGGGCAGTAGGGTTGGGGTGGCCTGCCCGGAGTCACACAGCTGGGTGATTGTTGGGTGCCTGGGGCTGGATTTCAGCTCGGGTGCTCCTGACTCCAGGTGCTCTGTCCACTATGCCACCTAGCTGCCATTATTATTATTATTATTATTATTATTATTATTATTATTACTCCTGACTCCAGGTGCTCTGTCCACTGTGCCACCTAGCTGCCATTATTATTATCATCATCATCATCATCATTATTATTATCATTATCATTATTTTAATTTTTTCCTTTATTTGATTGCTCATGAGGGTCTATTTTTTTTTTGGAGGGAGGGTGTATGTTTACTCTTAAACAATAATATTTTAATAATGTATTTAAAAACCATCACTTATACAAAAATAAAATATACATAAGAAAAAAAAAGAAAAAGAAAACCATGATCATAAAAAAAACACCTAGATATCATCTTTCAAGAAATTATCGGGGCAGCTAGGTGGCGCAGTGGATAAAGCACCGGCCCAGGAGCAACTGGGTTCAAATCTGGTCTTAGACACTTAATAATTACCTAGCTGTGTGGCCTTGGGCAAGCCACTTAATCCCATTTGCCTTGCAAAAAAAATCATTATGATATTATTATTATATTCTAAAACTGAAAGGGAAAATGGAAATAGAAAGCATCAGGGGCAGCTAGGTAGCACAGTGGCTATAGTACCATCCTGGAGTCGAGAACCTGGGTTCAAATCCAGCCTCAGACACTTAATGATTACCAAGCTTTGTGAGCCTGGGCAAGTCACTTAACCCTACTGCCTTCCTTGCAAAAAAAAGTTTAGGAAATAGAAAGAATCCACTGATCACCTCCTGAAGGAGATCCCAAAATGAAAACTCTCAGGCATATTATGGCCAAATTTCAAAGCTGTCAGATCAAAGGAAATATTGCAAGGATCTAAGAAGAAACACAAACATCAAGGAGACACTGTCGGGGTAAAACCAGATTTAGATTGGAAGGCTTGGAATAGGATATTCTAGAGGGCAAAGAACTAGAATTACAACCAAAAATCAATCACCCAACAAAACTGAGTAAAATCCTTTAGGAAAAAAACTGAACATAAAATGAATTAAAGACTTTCAAGCATTTCTGATACAAAGTTAAGACCTGAATAGAAAATCTGACTCTCAAATAGAAGATTCAAAAAAAAAACCCAAAAAGATAAACAGGAAAGAGAAATCATAAAGGATTCATAAAGGTTTAACTAATCTCTAACCTCCAACAGTCCATTAGACACCCCAAACTAAGTCTTAAACTCCAGTCTAAAATTGAACTCATTACTATCTCCCCAAGTCCTCCCCACTTTCTACCATATTTCTTCAGGTATAAGACTCATTCTTTTTCGAAAAATTTGGAAGTCTAAAAACTGGGAAAGTCTGGTAGATTTTTTTACTTGCATTTCCTGTTTTTTTCATGCTTGCTATCTTGGTGCTCATTGTTTTGCATTTGTTACCAGTATATTAAGTTATGTTTTGCCATGTTCTGCCCAGAAATGGCTCAGAAAAGATTTTCAGTGATGAATTCAAGTTCAAAGTGATCCAGTCTGCAAAAGTGAATGAAAATCATGCTGAACATCAGTTTGGTCCTCCATCAACTGAGAAAACAATCCAGAACTGGCTATATAGGAAGAAGAAACGCCACTCAAAACATCACGCCAGAGGAAGGCCATGAGAGGCAAGTCAGCAAAACAGCCTGATTTAGAGAGGGGATTGAAGAGATGGATTGAAGAGCAAAGGGCCATTGGGATTCCTGAGTCCACAAAGATGGTCCAGCAGGAGGCAAGGAGAATTGCTAATGAAAAAGAAGGATTTCTTGCTGATTTCAAAGGACACAATTAATTGGTGCTTCAGGGAATGGGAAATGGAATGGACTAAGCATGCGTCCACTCCCCAGACTTACCCAGGGAGTGCTTGTGGTCAACCACAGACCAGAGCACAGGCAGGAAAGCAGACAAAGCCTCATTTAAGATGGTGATTCGTCTTCAAATACAGATGAAGACAGGCTAATGGATGGAAGTTTTTGACAGTGATGAGTTGTATGAATGTTATGATGAATAAAACTTGAGTTTAATAACTTTATGTAATACATTTTTTTTCAAATTCAGGTCCCAAAATTAAGGTGTGTCTTATACATGGGGAAATATAGTAATTTTCCTATTACTGTCAAGATAACCACTATTCCAGTCAAGTTTTTTCTTGTTCTATTTTGTCATAAAGTGATAGTTAATGAGGAAAGGAGTGAGGGATGAGGAATCCCCAGAAATCACTATTTTAAAGACAGTAGGAATCAATAAATTTTTAAGAAAGAAAAATCTTATCTCATCAACTAAGTTACCCATTAATTTATTAAAACCTTTAAAAATAAATTTATATTTTCTCTATGAATCAAATCTTGTGGCAATTTCTTCTCCTACAGCATTGTTCCATTTAATAGTATTCTTTTTTGTTTTAGATGCAACTAATAGTAATATAGCTGGCATACAACATTTTATGATTTGTAAAGTACTATCTGATATGAATCAATAAGCATTTATTAAAGTACCTGTTTTATGCCAGGCCCTGTGCTAATCATTGGGGATACAAAAAAAAAAAAGAGGCAAAAGACAATTCTTGCCCTCTAAGAGCTCACAGTCTAGCATGAAACATACATTCCTAATCAAATTATATACAGGATAATATGCCAAATCTAATGGGATTGTTACAAAATCCATGTGAGAGATGCTACTATCATCATCTTTTTATAAATGAGGAAACCATGGGTTTGAGGGATTAAGTGAATTGCCCAGAATCACACAGCCAGAAAATTTCTGAGGTTGGATTTTAATATGGCTCCTCCTATCTTATCATTCTAGAACTTTATCTGAAGTGCAAGGATGCCTCCTAAGAGGCCGATAAGAACTGCAGGGGGGTGTTTATATGTAAGGATTTCAAAATTGAAACATAATAATTTAATGAAACAGGCAGCCTGAGAGTTGGATCTGGAATCTGAAAATCTGGGAATGACCCTTAAGTCAATTCTTAAGGTAGAATTTCCTCCTCTGTAAAATGAGGATTTTGAACTAGACTCCTCTGAGTTCCCTATCAATTCTAAATCTGTGATTATATGATCCTAAATAGAGTAGAATGAGGAACAAAGAAATAATTATTGTATGATTTTTATAGTCACAAAATGTTGATTGCAATATTAGATATAACAGAAGATACCCTAAAACTGGACACTGAAATAGGTCCAAGATTTAACTTTCTCATACAAGGAGAAAAAAGTTTCTTTCCTATGCCAAAAATTACACAATAACAATAATGAATCTTCTTCAGCGAAAGCAACTCACATTTTAAGTTATACTCTGAAAAGAAGCTTAATAAGGGAAATTCCACTGAATTTTGATTGAAAGAATTTTGATTAACTATAAAAATTTTAAATGATATTTAGAAATCTGCAATTTGGTAGAAATAAATTCTTCAAAAATTTATTCCAGAAGGATAACTTTCTAAAGTCTTACCATATCCTATGACAAAAGGATTCCAGCAAAGCCTTCCCAGCAATTTCCCAATTAAGGGGAATCTCTGAATAGCCACAGAAAAATCCTGTAAAAAGGAATATTAAAAGTCCTTAAGAAGACATATCTCACGTAGACTAAACTGATAGTAAAATGAGCTTTAAATCTTTACTTTCTATTATGAGGTCCTTTGTGATGTTAATCAAAGCAAAGCTCTCAGGCAACTATCCTAACTTCATCCTTTAAACAGGTCATCTAAAACCAAGAAACATATTTCCTTAAGGCAATACATGAATTATATCAAAATTTTAATTTCATTTTTCTCATTCTTAGAAATTATGAGAAGATAAATAATTTGAAGATAACAGGATTTCATAACAGTAACATGCAATTAGATTATATTTGATAATTTCTATTTAGCTAATCCTATACCTTAGTTTTGTACTAAAATAAATTTTTTTAAAGATTCAATAGTATCTGATAAAAAAAAAGATTCAATAGTACCCAAGGCATAAAGGCAAATATTCCTTTCTATTACTACCTGTGCTCACTGTATGCCAAATGACACCATAACCATATTCTTAAGGTTGCAGAAGAGAAGGGAAGGGAAGGAAAAGAGAGGGTACAGAAGAGGAGGGAAAGAAGAGTCAAATACAAATCTTTCTTTTTTAAATAAAAGAGTTAAAGTCTATAGTTGTTTTGTAATTGATCTGGTTTCCCATTTCCACATGCTTACAATTATATAATAAATGGATAAAGTTTTAAATGGGATAGAACTAAGACAACAATAATCATTTCCTGCTACAATAAATTCCAGACACTTGTTTCACATTCAAGAATGACCTTAGACTTTTTGGAGTTGTGCACAGGTTCAATTTAAACCAAGCTTCATAACTTTGATATACCAAAATGATGTGAAACAATCAGAATGCATTAAATAATTATGAAAATATATCTTTGTATACAGCTTTCTAAAACACATAAAAATTCATTTTATTATCATGAAAATTGCCTGATTTCTATAAACCTACTAAAACATTTCATACACAAAGTTTTTTGGTTTGGCTTATAAAATTTAACTTTAAAGATAGGTGTTTTATAAATGACATTGCTTTTATAATATTTAAAGCATATGTCATGAAACTATAGCTATTTCCACAATTGAAAATATTTTATATCAAAAGTAAAAATACAAAATCTGTACTTACCTAAACACAATTATCAAAAAAATTACATGACAGCATATATAACATTTATAATACTTCTCAGTGGTCTGAGCATGGTGATTTTCAGCTTAAAGTTGCTATAGTACAGAGTAAAGTTTGCATGTCAGCAAATTTCAAGATTTAAGAGATCATTTACAATATAACATAGAAATACTTTAAATAATTCAGTTTATGACCTGACAACCAGGATCAAATTCTTGTTTACTTTAAAGAGAGAGTTTTTTTTAACCTACTTGATTGGTCAGGAAGTCTCATGTGACAATATTACCAATCAAGAAAAAACAAAGACTTCTTTACCAATAAATCAAGGAATCAGGAAACACTTTCTTGTTTGCATTACCTATGGCTGTTTCCCCAATTTGCCTCTCTGATCCAGTAATACATTAGGTCAATACCACAAGCTTCTTTGCTACCATTAGCTTTCTAACTTGCTGAAATCTGGGGTGCAGATTGTTTCTGAAGCTGTCTTCAAAACATTTCATTCTTCCAGTAAGCTACTTACCATATGTTTCAAGGTTTCATAAATCTGCTGCAGGAACTTCTGTAATTGAGGCAGGTGAAGGCAGACATCTTGCTGGGATTCCAAAGTAGTGGCCTGGCCCCACGCAACTGCCTTATCCAGCCAAAACTCAAAGTTCAAAGGAAGGTCTAGTGTATTCTGAGCCATCTCAAAGGGGAGAAAAGGCAGAACTTCAAATAGTCATGGTGTTTTGCCTACAATTTAAGAGGGGAAAAAAAGGTGACAGTTGGCAAATGTCTAAACTGCAAAACAGGAACATATCAAAAATATTCTTCCACCTCCCTGCTCCATACATTACAGCCCCAGTTAATGACAAAATTATATGGAGCTAACATAACTAATATTCTGATTGTTTTACATCATGTGCTTAACAAAAAAAGCAAGCAAGCAAAAAAAAGTGGTAGAATAATGATTAGATTACCTCTGAACATTTCCCAACTAGAGCTCTAATTTTTTTACCATACAAAATTTCCCTCACTATTTAAATCATAAGAGCAACAAAATAATGCTATAATGTATCACTATATGCTTAGTAACACTGTGAAAATCATAGCTGATAATACCTTATATATTCTTTTTAATAATGAGCTATTTACTAAATTTAAAGCAAAAAAAATAATAACTTAATTTGTTTTATTATAAAAGCCTAAAATAGCCTATAAAAATATTTTTAAGAGTTTTTATATTTTGGAGCACTTAAAAAATCTCACTACTCTGTTAATTATTATATAATGACATAATTTCACTGTTTTCCTACTAGAATATTAAAGATATAACAAAAGGTTCAATTGATATAATCATATTACCTACTTTGTTAATGAAATATATATATACACTTTATATGTTTGATCTAAGAGTGTTCATAGGAATAGGACATAGTGGGTAAAACAGGCAAATTATGTATGCCTATTGAAGGAAGCAAAGACTTCTAATTTAGTTCTAAATTTAACAATTCAACAATTCTAAAATTATTGAAAATCAAAAAATTATATGTATTGAGATCATATATTGGCAGGTATACAGTTCAATTATATTACAGATAATAAAACTGAGGCCCACTGAGGCTAAGTGATTTTTCCAAAGTTACACAATTAATGAACAATTATTTAAGCAGTACCTACTACGTGCTAAGGGGTACACATACAAAGAAAGATATAATCACTACACATAAAAAGTGTATTCAATGGGAAAGGCAAGTACACATGAAAATATATACAAGTACAAAAATAAAATTCATAGAATTAAAACTAGTTAAATTACTTAAATACTGGTAATTTAGGAGGGAAAGGAGGATGTTAGACTGGGGGTGGGAGAGAATTCAGTATAAATCTTATGCAAAAGATGGGAAGACTGATGGTAGCTGTTCAGCTGCGTTTGACTCTTAGTGACCCAATGGATCAGGCCCTTCCATCCTCTGCTATCTCTCAAAATCTGTCCAAGTTCATGGTCATTGTTTCCATTACAGCTATCCATCTCTGCCGACCTGTCCTCTTTTCCTTTTGCCTCCATTCCTTTCCAATATCAGGGTATTTGCTAATGAATTCCATCTTCTCAATATATGCCTAAAGTATTTCAGTTTCAGTATTTAGGCTTCCAGTAAAAAGTCTGAATTAATGGCTTTTAAGTATTGATAAATTGATCTCCATGTTATTCAAGTGACTCCAGCACCACAATCCAAAAGTATCGATTCTAAGGTGCTCAGTTTTCCTTAAAGTTCAACAGTAGGGAAAAAACATAGCTTTGACTATACAGAACTTGTCAGCAAGGTGAGGTCTCTGCTATTTAGTGTACTGTTCAAATTTGTCATAGCTTTCCTTCCAAGGAACAAGTGCTTTTAATTTCATGGCTGCAGTCACCATCTGCAGTGATCTTTGAGCCCAACATTTTTTCTCCCTCAAGTTCGCCAGGAAATAATGGAACAAGTTTCCAAGATCATAAGGTTTTGTTTTGATTTTATTTGCTGTTAAGTTTCAAGTCATCTTTTATACTCTCCTGTGTCACCCTCATCAAGAGGTTTCTTAATTCCTCTTCACTTTCTGCCCATCAGAGTGGTATCATCTGCATAACTGAGATTGTTACCTTCAAGTTAAGTCTTCCATTTAACAGTAACCTATTATCTCCTATTCCACTTTTGGACAGACATAATAGAAAATGTTTGAGGATAACAACATCACTTGTGCAAAAATATTCATAGCCCTGTTTGTAGTGGCAAAGAACCAGAAATTAAGTGTATGTCCTTCAACTGGAGAATGGCTTAATAAACTGTGGTATATGTATGCGATGGAACACTATTGTTCTATTAGAAACCAGGAGGGATGGGAATTCAGGAAAGCCTGGAATGATTTACATGAATTGATGCTGAGTGAGATGAGCAGATCCAGAAGAACACTGTATACCCTAACAGCAACATGAGGGTGATGATCAATCTTAATGGACTTGCTCATTCCATCACTGCAACAATCAGGGACAATTTGGGAGTATCTACAATACAGAATACCATCTGTATCCAAAGAAAGAACTGTGGAGTTTCAACAAAGACCAAAAACAATTACCTCTAATTAAAAAAAAAAAAAACCTGTTATCTTATTATGTAATTTTGCTATCTCTTATATTTTATTTTTTTTCCTTAAGGATATGATTTCTCTCTCAACACATTCAACTTAGATCAATGTATAGCATGGAAACAAATATAAAGACTAATAGACTGCTTTCTGTGGGGGAGTGGGGGGAGAGAAGCAAGATTAGGGGGAAAATTGTAAAATTCAAAAATAAATTAATTAATTAAAAAAAAGAAAATGCTTGCCTACATCTAGCCCATATCTAACTCTCTTGAAATTCTATCAATTGCATCTTCCCTCTAGGATCAAGCATAACAAATGGAACCCTCCTAAGTTCTTCTTTTCTCCAAGATAAAATTAGTATTTCCATTAACCCTTGTGGTTTCTCTCTCTCTTAGCACCTTAGTATCTAATCTCAAATAAAAATAAATAAAAGAACAAGAAAAATAAGTTTTTTTGTCAAGAATTAGTCCAGTCTTAGCTTGCTGTCCTGTCTCCTTCCTAAAAAAAAAATATACAAAATTTGAAATGGAATTTCAAAGTATACTGCATAGCTGTGGTGAACAATTAACCATGTGAAATCAACTCAAAAAGGAAGACATTTTAAATAACTAAATGCAAACAGGCATAAAAGTATATACCAACTTGCCTTTTCAAATTTTGGTTATATCACAGAGAAGTGCTTTTTGATTATAACTTATTTAGCTTGCTTCAGTCTGTCTTTTAAAAGAAATGTCAAATAATATGTAAAAGAAGTCAGTACTCCTTGGGTGGCTAGGTGGCACAGTGAATAGAGCACCAGCCCTGGAGTCAGGAGTACCTGAGTTCAAATTCAGCCTCAGACACTTAAAATTACCTAGCTGTGTGGCCTTGGGCAAGCCACTTAACCCCACTGCCTTGACAAAAAAAAAAAAACCTTAAAAAAAAGTCAATACCATCTTGTGCAATTATTTTTGTGATCCTTTCAAACAAGTGCTGCAGCAAATCCAGCATTGTTTGATTAAAATTTTGATTCAAGTTTTTGAATGTCCTTAGAGAAATACATACTAGACAATGAGTAATTTGTTCTCTTGGTTCTACTCATTTCACTCTATATTAATTCATGTCTTCTTAGGTTTCTCTGAATTCTTAATATTCATCATTTCTTTAGAATACAACATTCATTCATATACCATACTTTGTTCAGACATTTCACAAAAAAATGAACACTTAATCTATTTTCAATTTTTTGCTACAAAAAAAAGGGACCCTGCTCTATCAACTGCTGCCTCTGTGATGACTATTCCAACCTATGAGTCTTCTCCCCTAGTTGCCTTGTTGCTCCTTCACCAGAACTGATCAAGGTTCTGAAAGGACTCTATATTGAGTCTTTATATTTTGATACTTTCTCTAAATTTTCACTAAAAGATGAACAAATTATACCAATCATATCACAATGATTTTGAATTCTTGTACATCAACCTCCAAACTCTATTCCCTATCCTCCACTCCCCAATTCCTCATTCCCATTCCTCGCCATCCAAATATCAGTCCCATTATCTGGGTCTTCCTGCTCTCCACTGAAATTTCCAGGTCTCTCCTGAATGAATGTCTGTTATCCCCACCCTTCCCCTACTCACCAGGATCACTCAGGATCCCCTCCACTGTGAAAGTCCAAGCAATCCAACCCTATTACCCAATTAAATTCCTAGTAGAATTGATAGGCTCCTCAAGGGCAAAATCTATCTTTTGCTTCTTTCCTCTTTCCTCAGCACTTAGCTCAGCAGCTGACACACTGTAGACAACAAATGTTTACTAGTTGACTCCAGTTCACTAGTCTACCTTTCCCTAAGAGTTTGGGACCCGGCTCACAATCTTTCTCTGCTCTCTTTTCATTCCTACACATGTGCTGCTAGGCAAAGATAGCAAAGATCACACAATCATTCTGACTGAATGTAGTACAAATTTAGGCTACATAACCTCCATTGGACCCTCAATACTGCCAGGCAATCCTTTACTTTAATCCCCTACCCTACTCACCACAGCATCTCTTGCAAACCTTTTCACCTTCCTTAAACTTCCCATGGTTCCCCATCCTGAACCTTCTAAATTAAAAACCTTGTCTTGTATTTTATTAATGCCAGCTGATGTCATCCACCAAGAAGTCTCTCTTCTCCCCTTTTCCTTCTCCAAAATAACTCAGATGCCTTCTGTCACTCACTACCTCCTCCTTCACTTCTGCCTCACACAAAGGTGTCGCAACCCTTATACTTACCAAGGAAAGCCCTCTACCTGAACAAATGAACCCATTACATTTCATTTCCTCCAACAGACTGCCCCATCTGTCATCCTCATGCCATTATTTATCTTTAATTTCTCCCTGACTATTGGCTATTTCCCTATAAATATGTCCAGGTCTCCCTGTCCTCAAAAAACTCTCACTTGATTCTTCTATTTCAACTATTGTCCTATACTTTGTTTCTTTTCTGTGGCTAAACTCCTTTAAAATGGCCATCTAGGACAGATATCTCTACTTTGTATTCTCTTTCTTACTCAAGTCCCTGTAGTCTGGCTTCTGATAGTCTACCAAACTGCACTCTCTAAATTTACTAACAATCTCCTAATTATTACATCAAATAACCGTTTCTTTTTACTTTCTTGTTAATCTCTGCAGCTAGTGATACTGCCAATCTTCTTGATACTATTTTCCTATAGATTTTTGGAACACTACTTTCTCCTGGTTCACCTCTTCCCCATCTGACCACTTCTTTTTTTTTTTAAGGTTTTTGCAAGGCAAATGGGGTTAAGTGGTTTGCCCAAGGCCACAATATTAAGTGTCTGAGACCAGATTTGAACCCAGGTACTCCTGACTCCAGGGCCGATGCTTTTATCCACTATGCCACCTGGCCTCCCCACATCTGACCACTTCTCCTCAGTCTCCTCTGTTGGATCATTATTCAGATCACAATTGCTTATTGTGTCTCTATCCTGGGTTCTTTTATATACATATACATATACATATACATATACATATACATATACATATATATATTATATATATATATATATATATATATATATATATAGAGAGAGAGAGAGAGAGAGAGAGAGAGAGAGAGAGAGAGAGAGACTATTTCACTTAGGGATCTCATCAGCTCCCATAGATTCAATTATTCTGTGGTGATGTTCTCAGATCTTTGGATCCAGTTCCTATCTTTCTACTTCTCCAGTTTCACATCTATAACTTTTCCCCAACCACTAACCTCTTCCTAATTTCCCTATCACAGCTTAAAGATACCGCTGTCCTTCCAGTTCCTGAGGCTGACAATCTAGGTGTCAATTTTCTCTCCTCATTCTCTATCAAGGATTTTTACTTTGTAACATCTCTGGCATTGGTCTCCTTCTCTCTTCTGATACTGTTAGCACCCTTGACACTTGGACTATTGCAAAAGGTTGATCTGCCTGCCAAAAGTCTCTTCCCATTCCAGTCAGTCATCACTGTAATTTTACTAAAGTGTAGATCTGATTTTATTATTCTTCTACTCATTAAATACCCAATGGGTCCCTATTACTTCTAGGATCAAATACAAAATTCTGTTTGGTGTTTTAAGTCCTTTATAACCTAGCCCTCAAACTTCCTCCACATGCTTCAAGTTTTCTTACATCTTAACCTCATCTCTATCCTCCTAGTGTTCTTGGATCTGGTGGAAATGTCTTCTTTGATAGTCTTAGAACAGGACTTCAGGAATTTTCCCTGACTGAATCTGTATCTGGAATACTCTTCTTCATCTCTGCCTGTTGGCTTCCCAGCTAAAATATCACTTTCTACAGAAGTCTTTCCCAATCCCTCTTAGTTTTAGCACCTTCCCTCTCTTGACTATTTCCTATGCTTCTTTGTACATAATTGTTTGCATGCTTTCTTCCCTATTAGCTTGAAGGCTCCTACAGAGCAGGGACTGAATTCTGCCTGTGTATTTTCATTATTTAGCACAGTGCCAGACATTTAGTAGGTGTTTAAACAATCTTGTTAAAAACTGCAGTTTAAAAACTGCAAGTTGACTAAATGAATACCTTTACACTTTTGATTGATTTCAACAAGAAGTCCAAACTTTAGGGGACAGCTAGGTGGCCCAGTGGATAGAGCACTGGCCCTAGAGTCAGGAGGACTCAAATTCAAATCTGATCTGTGTGACCTTGGCCAAGTCACTTAACCCCAATGCCTTGTAAAAACCACACAAAAAAGTCCAAACTTTCTATGCTTAACTGTGGTAGTATGTACCCTCACTTCCACAACCCATACTTCCATGTATTATCTCTATTATTAAGAAGCAATAAAGGGGTAGTAGATAGAGCATTGACCCTTAAATCAGGAAGACTTAAATTTAAATCCCATCTCAGACCCCTTCCAGTTTTATGACCTTGGGTAAGTCACTTAACCTTTCTAGGCTTTACTTTCCTCACTGTAAAATGAAGGCATTAGACTTGAGGTCCCTTCCAGCTTCAACTGCATCTTATTGTATCCCCAAATACTGTATAAAGACTCAAATACTTTTTTGAATTCATGCTTTTGAAGAATTTATTACAATCTAAAAGGTAAAAGTGATTTGTCTAGGACCTTTTGGGGCTAACAAGTATAAGAAGAGGGAGTCAAACAAAAGTCCCTCCTGACTCAAAGTTCTGTGCTCTTTCCATTCATCAAATTTCTAAGGTCAATGAGATAATTGGTATAGGATAATTATAATAAATGTCAAAGGGCAAACCACTGAAAAGCAGACGGAATCTTAGAAACACTAAATGGATTCATCATAAATATGAAATTTTAAGGCTAGCTAAAGACTCACCATTTAACAGCACAGATTAACTGCAAACTATAATCTCCTTTAAATACCAGTGTAAATCATATTTGGAAGCCTGCCAGGTACATTGAAGTTTGCTTTTCTTTTGTTTCTGACATCTCCCAGTCAGACAATCCAAGAATTGAGCCTAGAACACCAAATATGGTTCATTCATCCATTTGAAGTAGCAACTTTGCAAAGAGAATTTTTTTTTAATACCCCTTTGGGAGAAATAAAATCAAGTCTGTCCCCCGTACATGTCATAAAGTGAGACATAAAGTGTCAGGTGCAAATTTATGGACAAACATACTACAAAATACACTGATTATGTAAGACTAAAATTAAGAAGAGTTAAATACTTACCATTAAAATCAATTTTAAAAACTAGTCACAAGACGACAAAAAAAAAAGCCAGTAGTCTCCTGAGTAAAAGGCATTTATTTAGGGCCTAAAAGAAATATCTTATGTACAAAAGCAAACTGTTACACCCTCTAAAATCTTTAGATGATCATTTTTAAATTGCACAAAGTTTAGACAAAAAAAATTTCCACAAATGTATTTTTGGTTCTTGGAGAAAATGTTTCTGAATTATGAAAATTTTCCTTTTTCTGATCTGAATGAAGAGGTTAAGAGAAAATATAGTTAAATGCATTTTCTTCCTTCAAAATCAATTCCTTTCTTTTGCCCATATGAGCTTTTATAAAAAGTTCCACTAGGAGGAGCTGGCTTTTTCTCCAAGCGATCAGAAAACTATTATTAGTTGCTGAAATGGAAGACTCAAAAACATGGAACTAGAATTTAAAGATAAATTCAAACAAAACCCAAAAGTAGAATCTGAATATATGAGGCATTCTTAGCACAAAATTTCAATTCAAAAGATCTTATACAATCTACAGAAGGCCAAAAGAATTAAAGAAATGAAATCTAGCATGTATGACTGATGTGAGGGGAATTACTTCTCTTTATGTCTAGAAAAGTGTTAGCAGTGTATACTTCTAAACATGAAGAAGGAAAAATTTCCATTTCATTCTTTCAAGATGAAGTTCCTGATCTGCAGAAGTCTATAATATTACAATACTCCTTTAAACTTGGCATCACTCCATTTGCAGTATATAAGAGAACTGTTATTCACACTGAAAAAAATCACTACCTTTTACTTACTCTTATTTTCTCTACCCCCAGCTAATAGATAAATGCATATATAATTGAAGTATTTAAATATATGTATGTATAGATGAATATGTGTATACATACTTTAACTAAACAGAACTAGAGCTAATAAATCCACAATTATTTAAGTGCCTAGCACTCAGTTACTACTGAGGATACAAAGATAACAAGAGTTTCTGCATTCAAGGAATTAAAATGGGGGAGCAAGATGGGTGAGTGGAATCATATAAAAGAAATACATATACAAAAGCTAAGCAGAAAACCCAAAAATTTAGGGTCACTAGCAAGAAAAGGGGAAAATCAGGGAAGGTGATGGAGGAAGGTCCAGTGTGATGAATGCCCTATTTAAAGTACCTAAAGTCATTCTTTCATATTTTGCATCAAAGCATTTAGTTCTTCATTATAACTTTACTTCAACATTTATTATTCACTACTGCATGTAAAGAACTGTGCTAGGTAATAGGAATACAAAGACTAATAAAGCCACTTCCCTCAAATGGTTTATTAGAGAATGTGATCAACATGTGAGAAGAGAAAAGTCATAATAAGAACCGTAAAGTGAAAAACAAGCATATCTGGTAACTGATCAAACATGGGTGGTCAAAAATCAATGGACAAAAAAGAATCTGAAATGAACTAAGATTATAAACATGAGTGACTGGAAACACTGTAAAATATCCAGCAGAAAAAGGGAAATTTGAGGAAAGAAAATTAAAGGGAATGATGTTCAGTTCAACTTTGGGAGAAGGCTGACATTTGAAATGCCAAGGGAACATGGACATACAAATTGTAGTAGAGGGTCTTGCAACACAGAACTGGAGTCAGAGAGCAATTAGTGCTGCATAGGGAGATGAAATACATAGCTCAGTAGAGCAAATAACTGAATGAACAGTGTATAGGATAAAAATCCACTTAAAAAATTATAGAGACTCCTCTGAGCAAAAAAGAAAGGTTGTTTTGGCTTTTCTTGAGAAAGGGGCACACATTTGCATGAACTGATGCTGAGTGAGATGAGCAGAACCAGAAAAACACTGTATACCCTAACAGCAACATGGCGGTGATGATCAACCTTGAAGGACTTGCTCATTCCATCAGTGCAACAATCAGGAGCAATTTTGGGCTGTCTGCAAAGGAGAGTGCCATCTGTATCCAGTTAAGGAGCTGTGGAGTTTGAACAAAGTTCAAGGACTATTCCCTTTAATTTAGGAAAAACCAGATATTTTATTGTCTGATCTTGTTACCTCTTAGAATTCTTGTCTCTTTTCTAAGGATATGATTTCTCTCTCATCACACCCAATTTGGATCAATGTACAACATGGAAACAAAGTAAAGACTGACAGATTGCTTTCCGTGGTGGTGGGGGGTTGGGGAAGTAAGATTGGGGGGGAAATTGTAAAACTCAAATAATATATTTAATAAAAATTAATAAAAAAGAGAGAGAGAGAGAGAGAGAGAAAGGGGCATACTCCAAGTCTCACAAAGGTAGTGAAGATCAAGGAGCTGCCCTGAATTGAAAATCAAGCAAGGTTATATGGCCTAACACAATACCCTCCTCCTTCCTATCGTCCCTCTCTGTTGACTCATTGGTTAGTCTTTAGAGTTACATTCTACTTGTGAAAATCTACCCCAGCAACAAAGAAAAGAATGAAAGGTTTTCCAGACATGAGAATAACCTCCAGGATTATAACTATTTTATTGAAGTAACACAAGGTCTAGGAACAGTCTACTTATCAAACAAGAGGAGTCTTATGAGCTTCATTGGAATGTAAGGTTTTTTTTCATGGGAACAGTCTACTGTTCTCCCAGTTAAGATAGTTTTATCATCAAATAGGTGACTAACTAAAAATGCAAGGTCTCTCTGGAAATAGTCCACATTTCCCTCCTAACAGAATCGTGAGAATTCCTGGCTTGGAATGCAAGGTCTATCTCCCTCTTTCTTCTAAGAATAGTCTAAGAGTAATAGTCTGTCTTTTTTTTTTAATGATTTTTAATCCTGAGAGGACTTCACTAGGAATTTTAACTCTTAAGAGGGAATATTCCACTCAACAGGAATAACTATGATTCCTAAAGGAAAGAAGAAAAAAGCACTCCAAGACAGATCTCTTGGGGGATACTCACTTAGGAATGGACTGTTGTTGCTGTTGTTCCGTCATTTTTCAATCATGTCCAACTCTTCATGACTCTTGGAATTTTGTTGGCAAAAATACCATTTGCCATTTCCTTCTCCACTTCATTTTACAGTTGAAGAAACTGAAGCAGACAAGGTTAAGTGACTTGCTCAGGATAACACAACTAATAAGTGTCTGAGATCTTCCTGACTCCAAGCTTGGAGTCTACTAGCTGCCTCAGGAAGAGGAAGAGAGACGATAACCAGTAAAAGAGACTGAGAAGGTGCAGTCAGTCACATCAGACCACTGACATTTTTCTAAAAGCAATGTCAGAGAAGTCAACTGAGGAGGAAGAATTCAAGAAGAGCACAGTGTTGAAAGTGGCAGAGGGAAGGAGGAAAACTAAGAAAACAAAGATAGAGATTGTATGACAGTTAAGAGATTGGTGTTAATTTGGCACAATAGGTGCAGTACTAAGCAACTGAAGTTAGATTTTCTTTAAAAGGAATGAAATTTATCCTAAAATTCTTTTTTTTGTTTGTTTTTTGCAAGGTAATGGGGTTAAGTGGCTTGCCCAAGGCCACACAGCTAGGTAATTTTAAGTGTCTGAGGCTGGATTTGAACTCGGGTACTCCTGACTCCAGGGCTGGTGCTCTATGCACTGTGCCACCTAGCTGCCCCTGTCCTAAGATTCTTCATCTGGAGTACATCAATTAATATTTTAATTAGCGTATTTAAACTTAATTGATTTCCTTTGTTATTTATGTATTTTCTTTCATATATTTTAATGAAAATACTATTTTGAAAAGTGGACCAAAAGATTCATTAGACTGCCAAAGGGGCAACAAAAAGACAAAGAATGTAAATGGGATTGTGATCATCAATCCATGATATTTAATCTCTCAGAACTCCTATTTCCGGGGCAGCTAGGTGACACAGTGGATAAAGCACCAGTCCTGGAATCAGGAGTGCCTGAGTTCAAATCCAGCCTCAGACACTTGATAATTACCTAGCTGTGTGGCCTTGGGCAAGCCACTTAACCCCATATGACTTGCAAAAACCTTTAAAAAAAAAGAACTCCTATTTCCCTTCAGGGATCAGCTCAAGTGCCATCTCCTTCAGGAGAATACTCTAAAGTTATGTTTTTATTTTGTCTATACCCTATTATTATCTTAAAAAAATTTTTAAACCTTTTTAACCTAATAACATAAGCTCTTTGAATGCAGAAACTATCACATCTTTGTACTTTTATCTCCAGTGTCATAGCACAATGCTTGGTATATAGGAGATGCTTCAAAAATATTTATAAATTGATTTAATGAAAACTTGCAAAGATTTTTACTTTCCCAAATCATTTATCTGCATTACTGCTTTTTTAGTATAACTACCAATATGACAATGTAGTTCTGTGGAACATTAACAGCTTGAAGTTTGAAGATACAGGTTCTAGTCCTCAAACAACCAATCACAAAATGAATTAATTGCAGTATAATGAAAAGAACCGTAGATTTTGAGTCAGAGAAACTAGGTTCAAATTTCACCTGTCAATTATTATCTATAAGTAAGCATATCACTTAACCTCTTCAGGCCTCAATTTACTCATTTCAAAAGAGAGTGGAATGGCCTATAAATCTAATCCTCTATTGTTTACCCTGTATGGACATTAGTTTCCTCATTTATAAAAAGAAGAGAGTGAATTACACGATCTTTCGTATCTCTTCCAGGTGTACTATCCTATTAAAGCATTATGTATTAGAAATTAATAGTAAATTATATTTCATGAATATAACTGAAGGAAAGCAATTCCAATCAGCAGAAGAAAAAGAACAAAGCAAAGTCTTAGACATAGAAGTTGTTAGTAAACCTTTGTATTAATCTATAAAATAAAGGCAGGGATATGAATTTAGATGATGCTTAAGGTTCTTCTGGCTCAAAATCTATGATCCTATAATCTTGATCAACCAAGCCAGAAGGTCATTAATAAAGGAAGAAAATATACAGGGGAAAAAAAGAATATAATTATATTTAAATTATAGCCAGAAGAAAGTTGATTCTTTCTAATAAATTATGAGCATCAATATCACTATCAAAGAGTTTCCTCAGAGTAGCTAGGTGGCACAGTGAATAGAGCACCAGACCTGGAGTCAGAGGACCTGAGTTCAAATCCGGCCTCAGAAAGTTAATAATTACCTAGCTGTGTGACCTTGGGTAAATCACTTAACCCCACTGACTTGCAAAAATCTTTAAAAAAAGACATTTCCTCACCAGAAATTTTCTTTACCAATGAAATAACAGTTCTTCCCCATATCTTCCCTATAAACCAAAATAAGGTCCAAATAAGTACAGGATTAAAGACACAAAGGATGATAATAGATCAAGAAATACTCCATCAGTCAGATTTATGAAAAAGGGAGAAATGTGTGACCAAACAAGAAATAGAGCATATTATAAATTACAAAATGAATGATTTAATGACATTAAATTAAAATTATACAATATATAAAAATGTATTAAAGTAAAAATATAAAAAAAGGTTTTTTTTTTAAATTTTTGCAAGGCAATGGGGTTAAATGACTTGCCCAGGGTCACAAGGCTAGGTAATTATTAAGTGTCTGAGGTCAAATTTGAACTCATGTCCTTCTGACTCCAGGGCTGGTGCTCCATCCACTATACTACCTAACTGGCCCCTAAAATTAATTTTTTAGCACTAATAAAATCAATGCAGTCAAGATTAGAAGGAAAACTAAAAGCTGGGAAACAATTTTCATAGCTATGAGGTTCTGATAAAGGTATGAATCACATTTATAAGATTACAAGTCATTCTCTAACTGATAAAAGATATGAACAAGCAGTCTTCATTTGAAGAAATTAAAACTATATATAGGGGTGGCTAGGTGGTGCAGTGGATAGAGCACCGGCCCTAGAGTCAGGAGTACCTGGGCTCAAATCCGGCCTCAGACACTTAATAATTACCTAGCCATGTGGCCTTGGGCAAGCCACTTAACCCCATTTGCCTTGCAAAAATCTAAAAAAAAAAAATCCAAACCTATATAGAAAATCATTTTTAAAATGCTCCAAATAATTAGTGATTGGAGAGATGCAAATTAAAAAAAATGAGATACCACCTATCAGATAGGCTAAGATGACAAAAAGGGAAAATGATCAATGTTGAGGAGGTTATGGGAGGATTGGGATAATAATGTACTTGTTGGTGGAGTTGTGAAATAATTCAATTATTATTCTAGAGAGCAATATGGAATTATGCCCAAAGAGCAATAAAACTGATCATATCCTTTGACCCAACTATAATACTAGGTCTATATCCAGGAGAAATCATAAAAAATAAATGGGAAAAGTTCCACATGTTCAAAAATATTTATAGCAGCTCTTTTTGAAATGGCAAAGAATTGGAAATTGAGAGGAATGGTTGAACAAGTTATACAATATGTTATGAAGTGCTATTGTTCTATAGGAAACCATGAAAGTCAGATTTTAGAGATGCATGGAAAGAATTACATGAACTGATGCTGAGCAAGGGAGCAGAACCAAGAGAACATTATATACATTAACAACAACATTGTGACTTGATCAACTATGATGGATGCAGCTAGCTCTCTCAGCAGTTCAGAGATCCTAGGAAAGCCCAGGGAGACGTGTTATTGACAATGCCATCCATACCAGAGGCAAAAAATAACCCAATTTAAAAAAACCACAGAATCTGGATGGATACTACATTCACTTTTTAAAAACTTCTCTTATGTTTTTCCTTCCTATCTTTTGGTTTTCTTTCTTTTCCCCTTAGTCCTAATTCCTCATACACAAAATGATTAATATGTGAACATGTTTTTTTGGGGGGTTTTGCTAGGCAATGGGGTTAAGTGGCTTGCCCAAGGCCACAAAGCTACGTAATTATTATGTGTCTGAGGCCGCATTTGAACTCAGGTTCTCCTGATTCCAGGGCTGGCGCTCTATCCACTGAGCCACCTAGCCACCCCTATATGTGAACATGTTAAACACAAATGTATATGTACAATTTTTAACATACAGTTGAAGGGAAGGGGTAGGAAAGGAGGGGTAGCTTACAAATATATGGATGAATTTTGAAAAATTTTATAACATGTAATTAGAAAAATAAAATAAAATATCAATTACAAAAATAGAAAAGAAATCACAGGTCTTCTTAGTCACCTTGTGTCCTTCCAAAAACTATCAGTTAAAAAGCTTCCAGAGATACATCTGCTTGTTTCCAATACAGGTTTAAATACTTAATATAAAAAATGACAAAGGATTATTTCTATAGTCTTTAACATTAACTTAAATCAGAAACTTCCTTGCACTGACAGTTCTAAAAATCTTGACATAGGCATCCGTTTTTAAATAATTGGTACAATTCTAAAGGCTATGTGTCATTTAACTTTATTATGTTTTAATGAACTGGTGAGGACACTATATTCATAAGACATTACATATAACCTTTAGTCTTGTAGAAAAAGGAGCATCTTATGATTATTTTTTTTAAGTTTTTTTGCAAGGCAATGGGGTTAAAATGGCTTGCCCAAGGCCACACAGCTAGGTAATTATTATGTGTCTGAGGCCAGATTTGAACTCAGGTTCTCCTGACTCCAGAGCCAGTGCTCTATCCACTGTGCCACACAGCTGCCCCTATGATTATTTTTAATCACATTCTCATTCTCATTCAGCATGAGTCAAGCTTTCTGTTAGAACTAACAAGTTGACATATACAACTGGAAGCTCCTCTCAAACACATAATTAAGAATACTACCACTGCAAACATAAGCCATCTGGTACAGATTAGAATATCAAGCTAAAATTTTGAAAATCTATTAATTGTTTATCTTCCATTTTAATTTCTTCTAAATAGGATAACCACTGCATTAGAAAACTCAAATTATACAATACTTTGTAATACACTTTTGGGAAAATTAATTCAAAAGGAATGAAAAAAAAATTAGGGTACTGGTCAATCAAAACGAGAATAAAGTTCAACAATATCAAATCAAAATAAGGAATGACTAGATGGGCATGGTTAAAGTAGAAAACAAAACTAGGGAGTCAGGATGAACCCACAAGCAGAAAAGTAAATTATAAATGTTATGAAATATTTCAGTAATAAGAAAAATTAAAAGAATCCTGGCAAAAATATAGAAATTATTTGACCATATTAAGCACTGTTCAGTTTTGGTCTCTGTTTTAAAACTCAAAGGACTAGTAAGGATCTTAAGGTTCTACAATGTCTAAAAAAAAATCATTCATAACCTTTAATAAGTTATTCTAGAAAATACATGAGACATGCTGAGCTTTGCTAAACTCTTAGTGGCCTAGGAATAATACATATGAGATAGTTTCTTATTTGGAGATCATTTGTTGCTCAGTATTGATGAAACAGACAGGAAAGACAGATCACATCTCCAAACTTTGGGATTACTCCATCCCAGAGCATCTCCTGCCTAGGTAGGCCCTTAATAAAACACAGGATGAAACAACAAGCCAGTATAAGGAGTGAGACATCAAGCAAAAATATCTCTGACAAACTGCCACACACACTCCATACCCACAAAGTCCTAAAGCAGTCGCCTCCCTCAAGGCTGGCATCAATTTAGAATCTGTGGTAAGGCAAGTCTCAGTTGAATCCAAAAGAGGTAAAAGTGGAGCAACAGCTCAACACCATGATCCGTATGAATCTCCCTGCATGACTTTCCTTATGTTTACTCTTATTGTTTGAGAAAAAGAGATTTTGATCAAAAAAGAAGTCCAAGGGGCAGAGCCAAGATGGCAACAGGAGAGGATCCTCTTAGGTGTTCTCTCTCTGTATTACCAAACTTATAAAATAAGGACTCTAACTGAATTTTCAAGAGACAGAACCCACAGAGAGATCCAGTTAGGCAATTCTCCAGCCCAAGGTAACCTGGAAAAAGAGCAGAAAGGCTCTGCTCCACGGGGTTGGAAGGGTGGCCCACCAGAGTGAAGGAATTTCAGCCTCCAGGAGGCAGGCCCAGGGCACAGGGAACCGGCTCACAGCAACGGGGGCAGTTTCCTGATCTACAACCTGGGGAGCACCAGGCGCAACTTGGGAGATCAGCGGGGAGTGGGAGGCAGGGGGGGGGCGGAGGAGGCCTCTGCCAAAACAAATGCATGAAGTAGAGCCATCAGGGCAGCTTGGCCTCAGCAGCCCAGATCCATGAACTGGAAGCCGGCAGAGCAGGTAAGCAGGAGCCCCCAGGCTTGAGTGCTGAGGCTAGGTTGGGGAGTGGAAAGAGACTGCCCAGGTCTGTCCTCTGTCCCTGGAACAGGACTCTGGGCTCTGACCACATTCAGTTCCTGATAGCAGTCTAGGCCCCCCCATAGAATAGGGACCTCAGCCTGGTGGCAGAGGGGTGAGCTTGCGGTCATTCACAGACCAGGAAGGCAGAGCCTTATATATGGAGATCCTTGTGGGGGGGGGGGGGTGTCCCAATAATACTCAAAAGCTCAGGAAGAACCCCCAAACCAGGCACAGGTTGGAGAAATGAGTAAGCAGAGAAAAAGTAGGAACACCATTGAGAAATACTTTGTCTATGATCCCAAGAAGGATCAAAATACTCAATGTGAAGATGAGGAAGCACAAGCTCCTGCATCTAAAGACTCCAAGAAAAACAGAAATGGGACTCAGGCTATGACAGAGCTTAAAAAACACTTTGAAAAACAAGTGAGGGAGATAGAAGAAAAATTGGGAAAAGAAATGAGAGAGATGCAGGAAAAAACACGAAAAAGAAGTCAGTAGCTTAGTCATGGAGATCCAAAAAAATTCTGAAGAAAAAAACATGTTAAAAACCAGCATAAGTCAAATGGATAAAACAGTTCAAAAAGTTAAGGAGAAGAATGCTTTAAAAAGTAGAATTGGTCAGATGGAAAATGAGATAAGAAAGCTCTCTGAGAAAAAAAAATCCTTCAGATATAAAATGGAACTGAGGGAGGCTGCTGATTTTATGAGAAATCAAGACACAATACTTCAAAACGAAAAGAATGAAAAATCATAAGAAAATGTAAAGCATTTCATTGAAAAAACAAATGATATAGAAAACAGATTCAGGAAAGGTAATTTTTTTTTTAGGTTTTTGCAAGGCAAATGGGGTTAAGTGGCTTGCCCAAGGCCACACAGCTAGGTAATTACTAAGTGTCTGAGACCGGATTTGAACCCAGGTTCTCCTGACTCCAGGGCTGGTGCTTTATCCACTGTGCCACCTAGCCATCCCCAGGAAAGATAATTTAAAAATTATTGGAATAACTGAAAGTCATGACAGGAAAAGAGCCTTGACATCATTTTCAAAGAATTACTACAGGAAAATTGCCCCGATATCCTAGAAGCAGAGGGCAAAATAGAAATTGAGAGAATCCACCGATCTCCCCCAGAAAGAGATCCAAAAAAAAAAAAAACAACCCCCCCCAGGAATATTATAGCTAAGTTCTAGAACTCCCAAGTCAAAGAGAAAATATTACAAGTAACCAGAAGGACATAATTCAAATATCGTGGAGATGCGGTCAGGATCACACAGGACTTAGCAGCAACTGCATTAAAAACTCATAGGGCTTGGAATATAATATTCCAGAAGGCAAAAGAGCTCAGAATGCAACCAACAATCAACTACCCAGCAAAACTGAAGTCCTCTTCCAGGGAAAAAAGGTAGATTTTCAATGAACCAGGAGAATTTCAAATGTTCCTGTTGGAATGGTCAGCACTAAACAGAAAGTTTGATCTTCAAATGCAAGACTCAGGTGAAGCATAGGGAGTGAAAGAGAAGGGTAAAACATGAGGGACTTAATGATGATGAACTACATGTATTCCTGCATAAAAAAATGATACTGATAATACTCATATGAACCTTCTCACTTAATAGAGCAGGTAGAAGGAGCTTTTATAGATGAAGCACAGGAGAAAGCTGAATTTGAAGATATAATACAGAGTAAAAATGAAGTCAATGGCTAAAAGGGAAATGTAATGGGAGAAAGAAAAAGGAAAGGTAGAATAGGCTAAGATATTTCATATAAGATTTTTCTGTATTTACAATGAGCTATTGCAATGATGTGGAAGGGTGAAAGGCGAGGGGGAATGAGGGAACCTTCGCTCTCATCAGAGGTGGCTAGGAGAGGAAACAGCATATATGCTCAATGGGGTATAGATATCTAGAGTGAGAAGGGGGACAGGGGGGTGGGGGTGGGGATGTGAGTGATGGAGGAGAGGATGGACCGTGGTGGGGAGAGTGGTCAGATATAACACATTTTCTTTTTTACTTCTTGCAAGGGTTTGGGATTGGACGGGACCATAGGACCAGGCAGATACTGCACCTAAGTGTTGGTATGTGGGCTCGGGGCCTCTTGGCCCCAGGGCCAGGGATCTGTGTGCTGCGCCACTCAGCTACCCTACAGCACATTTAAGAAGAGGGACAGAGTGAAGAGAGAGAGAGAAAGAAATATAATATATGGTAGTGGGGAAGTACTAATGGAGGGAGTTGCGATCAGCAACAGCAACGGTGGAAAAATATGAAAGTAGCCTTTTGTGATAGACTTATAAAGAATGTGATCCACCCACGACAGAACTGGAGGTGTTGGAACACAGACTGAAGCACATTCATTATTATTATTATTATTATTATTATTGGGGTATTGCAGGGCAAATGGGGCTGGGTGACTTACCTGGAGCTGCACAGATGTATGACTGTTGTGTGTCTGAGGCTAGATTTGGACCCGGGTGCTCCTGGCTCCAGGGCCGGTGCTCTTTCTGCTGAGCCACCTGGCTGCCCTTACTATTATTATTGTTAGTAGTAGTAGTAGTAGTAGTAGTAGTTGTTGTTGTTGTTGTTGTAGTAGTATCATCATCATTATAATTATTATATTTTATTTTGTGTCCTTTTTTTTTTTTTTGGTTTTTGCAGGGCAATTGGGTTGGGGTGGCTTGCCCAGGATCACAAAGCTAGGTGATTATTGAGTGTCTGGGGCTGGATTTGGGCTCGGGTGCTCCTGGCTTCAGGGTCAGTGCTCCATCCACTGAGCCACTTGACTGCAGCTATTGTTATTTTTATTATTTTTTCTCTTTCCTTTACTTTCTTGCTCATGCAGATCGATATTTGGGGGGGGGTATTATGTTTACTCTTAAACAATAATATTTTAGTGATGTATAAAAAAAACATCATTTATACAAAAATAAGAATAAATAAACGAACGAAGGAACAAACAAACAAATTAATAAATGAAAGGGGGGGGGGAAGAGATTTTGTCTAATCCTGCTGATCAGAGAGAAAAGAAATCAAGGAATAAAAACTGGAGGAGGAAAACCAAGAACCAAGCATGTATGAAGTGTGTGTGGGGGGGTGGCACTGATAAATCAATAAATTACTAAAACCAAATAAAGCTGATTGCTTTAATGCAGTTGTTACATGAACATATATTTATTCAGAGAGAAGAGCATCCCAATATACAGACAAGTATTTTGTGATAAAGGAAAATGATCAAAATGTGATAAATGAGAATGATCAAAAATCTCCTGAGGAAAGTGAAAGTTTCATTGTAAATTCTCCAAGTTCTCCTGAAACAACAAAGGAGCATCTTTAAAAATATTTTGGTTCTTTAGCAACCCCAGATCTTAAACTATACTATAAAGCAGTAATTATCAAATCTAGCTGGTACTGGCTAAGAAAGGAACAAAATACAGAAACAATACACTGCATCCATCTTTGTAACCTTATGTTTGACCAGTGTTAAGATTTAAGCTTTGGGGATAAGAACATTATTTGGTAAAAATTGTAGGGAAAACTAGAAAGTAGCATGGCAGAAACTGGGCATGGACTAAAATTTTAGACCATTTATCAATTGAGGCTCAAAATGGATACATGACCTACATATCATAAGAAAATTAGAAGACCATGAAACATATAATCTATCTGAATTATGGAGAGGAAAATAATTTACAAATAAATAGGTGCTAGAGACACTGTCAAGATTAGAAGGAAAACAGAAAATTGGGAGAAAAATCTTAAAGAAAATTTCTCATATAAAAGTGTCATACCACAATTATGTAAAGAACTTTGACCAGTCTATAAGAATGAGTCATTCTCCAACTCTAATTGATACATGGTCAAAGGATGTGAATAGGCAGTTTTTCATTGAAGAAATCAAAACTATATATACATATATATGTATATATATATATATGTAGTCAAATGAAAAATCCTTTAAATCACTTTTGATTAGATAACTACTAATTAAAACAAATCTAAGCTATCATCTTACACCTATCATATTGCTTAAAATGATTGAAAGGAAAGGTGACAGATATTGGAGGGGATATGGAAAAATTGGAACCCTAGTTCACTGTTAGAACACAGAACTATGAACTGATTCAACTATTTTGGAGGGCAATCTGAAATTATTCTCAAAGAATTCTAAAGCTGTATATACTCTTTGATCCAGCAATAGCTCTATACAGTCTGTTTCTCAAAAAAGGAAAAATATTATATTTTTCTAAATTATTTATAGTAGATCTCTGCTATGGCAAAGAACTAGAAACTGAAGGGATATCCATCAATTGGGGAATGATGTCATGATATATGATTGCAATGGAATTCTATTATGCTATGAGAAATGATGAGCTGTTTGATTTCAGAAAAACATTGAAAGACTTGCATGAAATAATGAAGAGTGAAATGAGTAGAACCTACAGTGATATTGCTCTATATAACAGAAATCTTGCTCTAAGTACAATTTTAATGAGTAAGTCATTTTTAAGTACTATTAAATATTCAAATGTAATTCAAAGATTCTATATGAAGGTAGATGCTATCCACATTCAGAGAAAGAACTGACAAATAGAAGTATGTTTAGTAGATTTATGTTTAATGTATTTTTACCCTACATACACATGTGCAGGCATAAACACATTTGTGTCTAAAGGCAGCCTTCTCTAGGGAAGGAAGCGGGGGAAAAGCACAAATGCATAGCAGAGAACAAAAGAAAGCCAGAAAACCAGAGTAGCTTTGAGAATAATGTGTAGTATGGTTTTTCAAAGTAGTAAACAGTGTGAAATGAAAATTCATGGTTTAATATAGAATCCTCTCTTTTGCTGTGCTGTATATATACATGGAAATATTCTCTTTTTTGTCTTTTTATATTTAAGTTCAAAATGAATAAAAATGTTTTGGTTCAAGAGACTAAGAAATAAGAATAGAAATCAGAGTCCTCAAAGATTAGCTCAGTGAATCTAAAGACTGGAGAACTTAAAAGACAAAAGCAAGCCCTATAACCTTAGGTTCTCTAAAAGAGAGAATGAGAGAAAACATTAAAATGCATAGACAGAAGGGAAATTACTGACACAAAATTTTTTAAAGATTTTTAGAAAAGATTAAAATTTAGAAAATCATGTGGGGCAGCTAGGTGGCACAGTAGATAGAGCACCGGCCCTGGAGTCAGGAGAACCTGAGTTCAAATTTGACCTCAGACTCATAATAATTGCCTAGCTGTGTGATGGCAAGTCACTTAACCGCATGGTCTTAAATAAAATTAAAAAAAAAAAGCAATGAGACAGCTCTGTAAAACAAGAATGCTAAACTTGAAAATAATATGAAAAGAGATAGGAGCTATAGGTCTTTGAAGGGGAAAAAAAGATCATAGCAAGGAAATCCTAAATAAAAAATGATCTATAAGAGTCCAAGAATTTTAGCAGAAAAAAAAATAGTAAATCATGAGAATATCCAGAAGAGTAAAAAAAAGAATGACTATTGACCAAATTATGACATATAATTAGGGACACAACCTATAAGGTTTATTCTCAGTATAGTAGATAGTACAAATGAATGATGAATTGAGGCTAGAATTAAAAAAGAAAAAGAAAGAGAGGAGACTGGATTGCTTCAAGAAATTGTAAATTCCTTTAATGACCAAAAACTTCCCTTGGAGACAAAGGTATATCTACTTAATATCAATATTTTACCAGTATTATAGTTTAACTTATATATAAGTTTAGCTATCATAGGCCTATGAAGAAATGAAAATGTGCCCTGACCCGCGGGACAGCAAAGTGGGGTGTCGAGGAGGACCCAGTCTGAAAAGGAATGGGTGAGAATAAGGAGAGTGAGACCCAAGGATGGTGGATAAGGTCTGAATTTATTTGAAAAAAAGTACATGCTTATATACTGTAGAGAAGGAACAAGGGGGTTAGCTTAGGGGTGGAGTTGGTATGCCTTGGCCGGAGAGAAGGGATAGTCTGTGGTCAGTTTGTTCTTGATAACGGAGGGTGAGGCCTCTTTCCTTTATCTTGGCCCTTGGTATGCCTGGAATTTTGTTTGCTCGTTTTATCTTATCTGACATGGGGCTTCTTGGCTCCTGGTATGTCTGGAATTTGTTTGCTCTTTTTATCTTATGGGGCTTCTTGGCCCCTGGCATGTCCCCCTTTTTTGTTTTAAATTTATGGGCAGGATCCCTGTCTTAGGCTGTGCAACTTGTTTTTCATGCTTGGTATCCGTGACCAGGAGGGGACCTTAGCGAGGTCCTTGTTATCTCCTGTAGGATCTGATGTTCCCAAGTCATGGAGTCGCACTAAATCCCGTCATTGGGTATCACTGCAGCCCTTAGGGGGTGCCTTTCCTTGAGCAGATGCGCGCATACCAAGGTGGGTGAGGTGTAAGAGCAGTGAACCTCAAGGGTTCCATTTGGAGGTCCTCACAGGACCCTTGGCTTTTCAATTGGTGGTATAAGACCGAAACTGGTTTTCCAAGGGCTGAGTCAATTTGGGATTTGATAAAGTTGGTCAGTCTCCTGAAGGCCCATGGTCCAAAAGAAATTAGAATTAGGAAGCCAATTAACGGGCCTAGAAGGCTTGGGAGCAGAGTAGAGAGCCAGGGGGATGTGGAAAACCAATTTTTATACCATGCCTCACCTTTCTCTCTCTCCCTTTTTCTTTTTTCCAGGCTATCCTTAACCCTTTGCAGACTGTCTTCTACCAGGCCAAGTTTATCCTTAAAAAAACAGCATTCTTCCTTTAGTGCCGCGCAGAGTCCCCCCTGTTGTAAAAATAACAAATCAAGACCGCGTCTATTTTGTAATGCTACTTCAGCTAGAGAGGCAACAGAATCTTTTAGGTGTTCTAACCCTACTTGAAGTTCTGAGAGATCCTTATCAATAGCGGCGCTAAGCTGGGTGTACTGTGCATTGGAGGAGACTAAGGAGGCAATACCTGTACCAGAGCCAACAAACCCAAGTCCAATCAGGACCTCGAGTGTAACTGCTGTCAGGGGTTCTCTCTTGTCTCTGATAAGGGTACCCCTTCCATGTTCCCAAAATTGGAGGAATTCCTCCGGGTAGTGGACAGTTAGGTGAGGAAAAAGGGAGACAAGAACACAATAGTCCTTTTTCTCAAGGAATTGTTTGGTGTCCACAAAGGTGGTTAGTCCTGACGAGCAGGCAAGATAGGTATTAGGAGGAGCTACAGCATATCTATAGGAAGTATTAATAAGGGTACTTTGGTTACATACTGTGTCTAGCTGAAGAGGGGGGAGCATTTGCGGGCCAAGGAGACAATTTCCCTGACCGGAGATTTTTGCAAGAGTGAGGCCTTGGGATTCCCCAGTGCCCCATCTGAGATCATCTGTTCTGTTGGAGTGTGTGATGTTCCCGAATTGAGCAATACCTTCATAGAAGGGCGGGGAAGAGGAATAGCAGATCCAGCATTCTTCCAATGAAGAATTCTGTATCTGGGTCAAAGCTTGTACAGAGGCATTAATGAGAGTAAGTATGATATGGGCAGTAGAGGGATCGCTAGCAGGGAGGGTGGGTCTATAAGGACTGGTCATGTTGGGGGATACAGGGGTGCTGGGAGTAGTTTGGTTCAAGTGTTTGGTTTTAAAGATGTTAGCATTAGGCCCAATGGCCACCGGTTGGGAGGGTGTGGGGATGGTTTGGGTGAGTTTGATGGTGAATATAGTTCCAGGGTCATATTTAGACTTATATAATCGGAGTCCCCAGGTATATCCCCTTTCCCATCCGCGCGCCTCTTTCCCTTTCGCAGTAAACTGAATTTCCAGGGGGTTGCACCATTGGTTGTTAGTCTGGCAAGAATTCTGAGTGAGGCTATAGTTGGCGGCGACTGTTATAAAGTCTGTTTCTGAGTGTTTTATCCAGTACCCAGTACCTGTTGTTTCACAACCCCACTGTTTGCAGAAATAATCTGCCGGTCGGCCGCAACGTGGGTGGGTCCGTGCATATCCGGGGCATACATAGAAGGATAGGCTGGCAAGCTTTCCTCTTCGGTCTTTAGTGAGGCATCCAGTGGGTCCCGCATATGGGCCCCACATCACACTCCATCCTGAATCGTATTGCGAGAGTTGACAAAGGTCGGGGTATAGAGGGGGCCATGGGGTGGTTGAATCTACTTTAGATGTGCTCCAAACACGGGAGCCTCGGGAGTCTTCAACGGACCAGGTATAGTTGAGTAGTCTGTATGAGCAGGATAGCGGTAAGAGCAGGCATAAGACGAGGGCCTTCATGCTGGATCCCTTATCTACAAGAGAGCACAGAGGGAGATTTCTCGGGGGTTCCCTGGGTGGATTATGTAGTTTTACTAGACGCTCGGGCAGCCATCTAGCATTTTGAGCTGATGAATCATAAATACAGGCATGTCCTTTACCCCAGATAAGGACTGGGTCAGGTCCTTGCCATTTGTTGGAGATGGGATCTCTCCACATAGCCTGTGCATAGTTGTGTTCAGTAGTGGGATGCCAAAGGCGATCTGCTGCAGATTTGGCATTAGCATCAAGGGAGAGGAAATTGAGGACAAAGAGGGCATGGTTAAGAATAGTTTTAGCATTGTTAATCTTGGGGTAGAGTGTCTCTGACCCTTTCTGTAATTTAGTAATCATGTTTTTGAGCATTTGGTGGGCTCTTTCTACAATGCCCTGTCCTTGAGGGTTATAAAGAATTCCTGTAATATGTTTGATACCTAAACTCTGACAGAAGTTACGGAAGGAAGCGCTTGCATATCCGGGGCCATTGTCTGTTTTAATGATCTTAGGGTTGGGGAGTGTAGCCAAGGCGGCCAGAACATGGTTAATAACATGGCGGGTAGCTTCACCGCTCTGGGGGGTGGCAAAAATAAACCCACTGAAGGTGTCGATAGAAACATGGATGTACTTAAGCTTTCCAAAAGGTGCATAGTGGGTGACATCCATCTGCCAGACTTCACCAGGAACCAACCCCCGGGGATTGACGCAGAGGTGTGGCTCTGGGAGCAGGACAAGACACCCTGGGCACTGTTTGACAATTTGTCTTGCTTGTTCCCTGGTTATGCCAAATTTAAGCCTGAGTGTCTGTGAGTTTAGGTGGTGCAGCTTGTAGGCCTGCGTGGCAGCCTCTAGGGGACACAGCAACGCAGGCTCATAAGCTACCCCACAGAAACCTGTTCCTTTTCCTAAAAATGGATCTTGAGTTGCCCGGTCCACTTGTGCGTTCCCTTCTGTCAGGGGGCCTGGGAGGTCAGAATGGGCACGAATATGACCAATGAAAAAGGGTTGACTTCTGGAAAGTATGAGCGACTGTAACTTGGCAAAGAGAGGGGAGGCATTGGTAGGTGGTCGTATATAAGGGACAGTTTCTAAAAGGGGTACCGAGTGGGCAACGTAGGCACTATCTGTATACAGATTTAAAGGATCAGGGACTGCCTCAAAAGCCCAGATGATCGCAGCAAGCTCTACAAGTTGTGCTGAGGTGTATGGGAAGGTGAGGGAGGTGATCTTCCCATTTACGCTCACTGCGGCTTTCCCAGATGCTGAGCCATCTGTGAAGATGAGATGGGCCTCCTTGAGGGGTATCCTTTTAGTTATTTTGGGGAAGACTACAGGTGTTATTTGCAGGAACTGAATAAGTTTGTCAGGGGGTAGTGATTGTCTATGACCCCAGGGAATGAGATACAGCTCACAGCCCAGTCATCATTGTTTAATAGGAGCCAATTTATTTGTGATGCTGTGTATGGGCAAATGATGCGATCAGGTTCTTTGCCAAAGAGTCTTACTGCAGCTTCTCTTCCTCCTTTAAGGAGGTCAGCGGTGAGGTGTGGGTATGATGGGAGAATTTTGGTGGGGGTGGCTGGCATGTGTATCCAGAAAAGTGGATGATTTTGCCAAAGCAGGCCAGTGGGAGAGAGATTTGTGGGAAAGAGCAAAAGCCAGAGAGGCTTTTCAGGGCTGTAATATCCTATGTGTTGGTTTTTTATGGCTTGCTCGACTAGCATCAGGGCTGAGTGGGCTTCTGGTGTCAAGGAGCATGGGGAGGTGGGCTCTGGGTCTCCCTTTAAGATGTCAAATAATGGCTTTAATTCCCCTGTTGTTAGTTTTAAATAGGGTCGGAGCCAATTGATGTCTCCTAGTAATTTCTGAAAATCATTGAGGGAATTCAAATGATCAATATGAATATGGGCTTTCTGGGTCAAGATTTTGTTAGTAAAAAGTTCAAATCCAAGAAATAACTGGGGGGGTCGGGTCTGAACTTTTTCCGGGGAGATCCGGAGTCCTCTTTTTTCTAGTGCCTCTATAAGTTTCTGAGAGATAGTTACCAATTCTTTTTCCGTAGGTCCCGCAAGGAGGATATCGTCCATATAATGGATGATATAGAGTGAGGGATATTGCATCCTAAAGGGGTCAATAGTCTGGGCTACGTACTTTTGGCAGAGTGTAGGGCTATTGCTCATGCCCTGGGGTAAGACTTTCCATTGAAAGCATGGGAATGGGCCACGGCAATTGGTGATGGGTAGGCTAAAGGCAACGCATTTGAAGTCAGCGGGATGGAGAGGGATTGAGAAAAAACAATCTTTGAGGTCAATAACTACCTTGGTAAAACCTTCAGGGATGGCTACAGGCGAGGGAAGACCAGGCTGCATTGCCCCCATGGGGATCATAGTTTTATTAACCGCTCTGAGGTCATGTAAAAGTCGCCATTTACCTGAGCGTTTTCGGATGACAAAAATGGGAGTGTTCCAGGGGGACACAGAAGGTTCGATGTGTCCTGCATCTAATTGTTCCTGCACTAATCTAAAGGCTGCATCCAATTTAGCCTTAGGAAGGGGCCACTGGTCAATCCAGACGGGATGGTCATCTTTCCATGATATTTTTTCTGCCTGTAGTGCAGGGGGACCAGTGGCCCTTATAAAAAATGGTTTTCAAACCCTAATCCCGAGCGCCCTGTTTTTCCTGTAATTTGCAAAGGGAGCGGTTGGCCTTGCTTTTCTTTTCCAAGGCCTTGTCCAGGGAGAAATCCTTGAGCAAGCATCTGGCTGGTTACTGTAAAATTAGGGCTGAACATAATGACTCCCATTTGGGAGAGAATGTCTCTTCCCCAGAGGTTAACAGGGAGGCCAGGGACTACATAGGGTCGAACAGTACCTACATTTCCTTCCTCATCTTTCCAGGGGAGCCATTGAGAACTTTGTAGGGCATTTTGAGATTGTCCTATTCCTTGTAGGTGGGTCATAGAGGGCTGAAGAGGCCAGGAGGGCGGCCAACTTTCTTTGGAGAGGACTGTGGAGTCCGCCCCAGAATCTAGTATGCCAGAAAAGATCCAGCCCTGAATGGTTAATTTAAGTGTAGGGCGTTCCTGTGAAATGGTTTGAGCCCAAAAAACATCTGAAGACCCTGGGTTGGAAGCTCCCCTCCTTTGTGTAACTGTTGAATATTGGGTTTGCAGGGGGAGCGGGAGTGCTTGGGCAAGGCGTTGTCCTTTCTGAATAGTGATGGAGTTATTAAGAGTGGACGCCATTATTCTAATTTCTCCCGTATAATCATTGTCTACCAGAGAGGGGTGGACAAATAAGGTCACCCAAGGTGGAGGAGGCGCGGCCAATTATAAGAAAAAGGAATCCCTGGGGGGGGCATAGACGCTAGTGGGGATCATACTGGGACCATCCTCAGGGTTTAATATTGTACAGGAGGAGGAACACAAGTCCACCCCTGCGCTCCCTGTGGTGGCTCTGCGTAATAGTAGGTGGGCAAGCTGCTCCCCGAGGCTTGCGGGTTGGGGGTTGTTTGAGGGGCCCGGGGCTGGCCCCTCTTGCCGTTTCCCGGAAACGGGACAATGGGTTGGCCTGTTCCAATATATTTCCCTTGAGGGCAGGGGTTATTTCATGTTTATTTTTTGTGTCCTCAGCACTTAGCATAGTGCCAAGGGCAGAGTTGGCATTTAATAAAAATTGCCTATTTTTTACTGATTTTCCCTTGCTAGTCTGAGCAATGGGATTCAGGTAAGTTATGATAAGTCTTCTAGACTTAGAGATTCCTGAGAGGTGGCTTCTTTGGACCAGAAAACAAAGTGTTTCTGTGTTCAGCTGGGAGGGTTTCTTCATTTTCTGGCAGCTGAAATAAAGCCTATACTAGATTCAATGTCTTGTTAACCTAAGTGCTTGCTGAGAACTTGACTCATATTTTTGTTGTGGAGATCTGAATAGGAATCAAATTCTGATGTTTCCAGGGGAAATCTTGGGTCAGGGCATAAACAAAACATAGTAATTACTGCCCTAAGGTTGCACCCTAGTCATGTAAACCAAGACCCAAATGGGTTATAAGTACTTTCAATTATCACAAATATCTATGATTTCAAGTGCAAGTATTCCAGCTACTAATAAAAATTTCATACTGCAACTACTGCCAGTTTCATGAGTTGCTGTGGTTGTTCTTATAATAATAAGTTCTATGAATTGGCTATGCTGTGCCTGTATACCAAGTCTGTATACAAATCTTTTTAGTACGGTAGGATCTGCCAGAGTCTGTGGTCCACTTGCAAAGAAATTCAGGAGCATTTCCAAGATATAACTGTAATAAAACTTTCATGGAAGATGAAGTTATAAATGTTTAATAAAGTGCTTAAGAATCAGTTACATTAACTCAAACTTTTCCAAACAATTTAAAATTTTTTCCTTCTCAAATTATAGTACGTTTTTAATAAATACCAAAACTATACCCTTTGTTTAAATCTGTTATTAATTTAGTAACCATAAGTATACAGAATGTACAAATATTACCCCCAAAATCACATAATAAGATTTTTTTTCCCAGGGGCAGCTAGGTGACACAGTGGATAGAGCACTGGCCCTGGAGTCAGGAGGACTTGAGTTCAAATCCAGCCTCAGACACTTAATAATTAACTAGCTGTGTGACCTTGGGCAAGTCACTTAACCCCACTGCCTTAAAATCAAAAATAATTTTAAAAAAGAATGAAGGACAAATATCATCATCTCCATCAATAGAACAATAATTGTGAATTTTTTTCAAGAGTCATAATAATTATTTCTCCAGGTAGTGAGGATGTGATAATACTATTTGGAGGGAAAAAAAAGCTCTAAATTTGGAACTATGCCCAAAAGGCTATAAAATCACACCTGCCTTTTGGCTTAGCACTGCTACTGCTAGGTCTTTATTCCAGAAGAGATGAAATATGGGAAGAAAAGAATCTATATGTATGGGGATATTTATAGCAGCTCTCTCCTCTGGTGATGGGGACCTGGAGATGGAGAGGTTGTTCAGTGGTTGGGGAATGGATAAACAAATGGTGGTAAATACTATTATGGGAAATGAACAGGATGCTCTCAGTAAAAAATTTACATGAGCAGATGAGATGGAACATGTACCTTATTCTAAGAAACAGCAATATCATAGGATGATAAGCTGTGCATGGCCTTCATTTTCTCAGCAATGTTGTGACCCAAGAGAACTCTGAGGGACTCGGGATAAAGAATATCATCCATCCTAAAGTCAGAGTTGATGGTGTGTGAATACAGATTGAAGCATACTTTTTTTTCACTTTATTTTTTTTTTGAGGTTTCTCTTGGGGGGGAGGATTTATGTTTACTTTTACAACATGATTATTGTGGTAATGTTTTTCATGGCTACAGATTTTTAATCAACATCAAGTAACTTGCTTTCTCAGTGGTGGGGGTGAGGTGGGAGGAAGGGAGAGAATTTGGAACTTAAGGTTTTGGAAGTACATGTTGAAACTTGTTTTTGCATGCTGGGGGAAAAATTAAAAATAAATTAAAAATAAAAAAGTTTTACTGTAAATATTTTTAAATATTTAAGTATAATTAATTCTCAAAAAAAGTCAACCTTTATTTTATTATCAAAGGAGATATTACAAAGGCAGAATTTTCTTGAGAGAAAAGTATCATAAAGGTAATTTAAGAGAAAGAAATCTGAAAATTACAGATTATAAAATTGTCTAAAGTACTTCCTTGATATTCTTTTTTTTTTAGGTTTTTGCAAGACAATGGGGTTAAGTGGCATGCCCAAGGCCAAACAGCTAGGTCATTATTAAGCGTTAAACTCAGGTCCTCCTGACTCCAGGGCCTGTGCACCACCTAGCCGCCCCACTTCCTTGAGATTCTTAAAATGCTACAATTTGCAAACTTCTTTTCTTCCTCTGGGGTAGGTGTAAATGCCTTAATTCTCCAAGGCTCTTAAAGCTCTTGGAAATATCAAATCGGTTTAAGTTACATGAATAGAGACTACTAAAAACATTTTTCCATACAAAGTTACAGAACTGAACCCAAACACACGGTATACATTATATTAGGCATAACCTCCTTTCTTCCTCTTTAAGAAAGCTTTCAAAGAAACATCACTAAAGACTAAAATCAGCCGCAGCTGGGTGGTCGGAAAAAATTGCCCTCAAGCCACAACAATTAAGACGGATTAAAATGTAACACAGGTCAAGCTAAAACCATGAAAGATGTTAGTGAAGCTCTCCAAAGGCAGTGTGGGTTCTGGCAAGGGATTGTGCTAGTGGCAGAGACCCGGAGATGAATCATCCCTGCTGAATTTCCGCAGACTCCCCGGAATTCTGCCCTAAACCACTCTTTTTTTTTGGGGGGGGGGACAAAAGCTATCTCTTTTTTCTGCCTCCTGGTGCCGCAATAACAGGAGGGATTCCTGAGCCCCAGTGTCATCTCTCATGGAACTCTGGACGCCGGGGGAGCGCGCACTCAAGGAAGCATTTGTATGGATAGAGTTCTGCTGGCCAGCGCAGTCCTGGGGGTCAAGCCCTCAAGTCTCCCGAGTTTCCCCACAATTACAGCATGGCACTTAACCGGCATTTACAGCGTCTGGCATATGGCATGGGCTTAATTCGTGTTGAGTAGAATGGTTGCTCTCTGAAGGAACAGGAGCCCTGAGATACGACTGCTGTTCACCGAGGCAGGAGGGAGCCACAGTTGTACCATAAAGAATGAAAAAACGTGAGTCACGGCGCAACCGCCGCTCCTCCCGTCGCTCCTCCCCCTCCAGTAGCTCCTCCCCCAACGAGCCGACGGATCCAATGAACAAGCGGAGAGCGCCTCCCGCCGGTCCCGCCCCTCTTCGGGTTGGCTCCGCCCCCACTCCGTCTCCTCTCTTCTCGCTCCCAAGGCCTGGGGTGAGAAAGGAGCTGGGGGTGCCAAGTCGGAAGTATGCCCTCCCCGCCCGCTCCAAGGTCAGCTGCGGGTGTGGAAGCGTAGAACGGCCCTTCTTCAGTCCCGTTTTCTCCTCCCCATTCCCTCGCTTACCCGATGGTCGGCTCCGGGGAGGTTCCAGCTATTTAGGGGAACACGGAACTAAGGAAGCCGGCACCTGGAGCCTCTTCCGTAATTTTAGAACTTTCCCGCCACGCTGACGCGCGCGTTCTCGTGCCTTCGCGGGGGATTCTGGGGCGTGTCGTCCCAGAGCTGGCCCGCGGGTGCGCGCCCGGCGCATGCGCCCGGACTGCGGCGGCAGAGGCGACGGGATCGGAGAGCAAGTGATTCCCCCAAAGACGAGGCGAAGGCGAAGCGGCGAGAGCGGGGCACTGGGTGGGAAGCGCCGGGCAGGAGCCGCGCGCCTGGCACCTGCCTCAGTTGACCCCGGAAGAATGCTCTGAAGTATTAAATAAACACTCACAGACCCCCCCACCTCCGCCCCGGGAGGAGTAGGGGGATGTAGGAAAGATAGAAAAGGAAGAGCCAGGCCAGCTTATGGAACTCTGGGGAGCAGGATTTTCCCAATGTAAACGAAGAGAGGACAGGATGGAGCTTCATTCTTTAAAACCATAAGGGAGCGGCGGCCCTGGAGTCAGGAGGACCTGGGTTCAAATCCAGTCTCAGACACTTAATAATGACCTAGCTGTGTGGCCTTGGGCAAGCCACTTAACCCCGTTTGCCTTGCAAAATCCTAAAAGAAAAACCCATAGAGGAATGATCAACCTTGATGGACTGGCTCATTCCATCAGTGCAACAATCAGGGACAATTTGGGGTTGTCTGCAATGGAGAATACCATCTGTATCCAGGTAAAGAACTGTGGAGTTTGAACAAAGACCAAGGACTATTACTTTAAATTTAGGAGAAAATAACCTGATATCTTATTGTCTGATCTTGTTATCTCTTATACTTTATGTTTCTTCCTTAAGGATATGATTTCTCTCTCATCACACTCAATTTGGATCAATGTACGACATGGAAACAATGTAAAGACTGGCAAATTGCTTTCTGTGGGGTGGGGGGAAGTAAGATGGGGGAAATTGTAACACTAGAAATAAATAAAATCTTTAATAAAATAATCCATAGGGGATTCTTTAAAAAGGAAAGAAAATAATTAAAGGAAGGCCCCTCAGAAGAGAATTTAATATATATATATACATATATATATATATGTATATATATATGTGTGTGTATATATATATATCACCAAACCAGCCCCACATCTATATTTGTTTAGGAATTTTTGCCCTCAAATCGATCCATATAGTGCTGAATTCAAGTTCAAATTAGTTCATTGCTCTAAATTTTAAACCATTTAAATAAATGGAAAGCAGGGGCGGCTA
Source organism: Macrotis lagotis (assembly GCF_037893015.1). Lineage (NCBI taxonomy): Eukaryota > Metazoa > Chordata > Mammalia > Peramelemorphia > Peramelidae > Macrotis > Macrotis lagotis. Next base: position 174,437,574 of record NC_133666.1, read on the forward strand.
GGATAAAGCACCAGCCCTGGAGTCAGGAGTACCAGCATTCAAATCCGGGCTCAGACACTTTAATGACCTAGCTGTGTGGCCTTGGGCAAGCCACTTAACTCCATTTGCCTTGCAAAAAAAACCCAAACAAACAAAAATAAATAAATGGAAAGCAGAATTTCTACAAATTTCCATTTTTGTCAGTGACATTGGCTTACCCAACTTGTTATATTCTTGTTCATGGTTTCTAAAGGGTTGTTTTGTGTTTTGTTTTTTAATAGATAAAATATAAAGATTCCAGAAAAAACTAGATGGATGTCACAACAACTAGATGGATGTATGAAGGAAAATTTAGGTTATTTGACACCAAGAGAAGAACATAAACTCTGGTACTTTATACCATGCTAAAATGTGGCATGTATACTTTGAGGAAAACTACTCCTTAAGCAAAGAGAGGTTTAGCTCTACTGGCAGCTCCTGAAATTTAAAAAATAAAAGCAAAAACAGTCCAAAATGGACTTCAGTTCTCTGTAGCCCCCTTTTGCAAATTTTCATGGATCCTAGATCCTGCAGAGATTTAACTAATTTATTACAATTGATAAATACTTAGCTTATACCTATTATTATTATTATTATTTACTCTTGCTTTGTGAAACAACAATTATATCATTTATGTAATGCTTTAAGGTTTGCAAAATGTTTTACAATATCTCATTTGTTCTTCACAACAGTATTATTAACCACATTTTACAGATGAGAGAACCAAGGCAGACAGTTAAATGAAACCATATTTGAACTCAGGTCTTCCTGGTTCCTGGCCTCCAATTTTTATCCGCTGTACCCTAGCTGCCTCTAGTAAGATCCTCTCTTAGTCATTATGAGTATTTGTTAAAAAAAAAAAAAAAGGCCACCATGAACTTTTCATGTACCATTGGATTTATTTAGTGCCTTGGTTAGTATTAGGGAACTGTTCTTTTCCCCTTTTGTCATTATTATAAGGAATGGCTGACAGGGTGGAGGAAATAGAAAAATATATTAGGAAATTAAGAGGATGGAAAAATCTAAGAGATTAAAAAAAATAAATTAAGACCACCATGAAGATAATTGCTGATGATGCAATCAATGGCAGAGGTTTTTTGGTGAGAAATTTTTTAAATATATTAAAATATTCTTTTCTACTTTGACTTCAGTCCAGAGGTGAACATAGAGGAAAACTGGAAGAAATATATTGGAAAATATAGGAGTAAGAAGTAAAAGGAAAAGAGCTGATATACTACACTGGTGGTTCCTGTTAATATAACATGAATATTGGGGTGGCTAGATGGCATAGTGGATAGACCAACGGCCTTGGAGTCAGGAGTACCTGAGTTCAAATCTGACCTCAGACACTTAATAATTACCTAGCTGTGTGGCCTTGGGCAAGCCACTTGACCCCATTGCCTTGAAAAATCTAAAAAAAAAATATATATATATATATATATATATATGTACATATATATATATATATATATATATATAACATGAATATTTCAAGAGAACTGTGAAGCAATAGACATGGTGAACAGCAAATAACAACATGAAAAATTAAATATAATATATCTTAACAATTAGGAAAATACTGCTACTACCATGAGACCCTTCTGCAGGAACACTGCCAATTAACAGCACAACACTTTCCAGCTTCTAAGGCTCACCAGGACTTTGCTACCCTGAGGAAATCTCTAGAACCCTTATGTTCTGATGGATGACCTTCTCACCCTACCATTTTTTCAAGTAAATCCCAGTCACCAGGTTTCATTTCACTCCTAATCTCTGACTGTCTTTTCCATAACCTTGGCAACTACCTTGCCAACTTGATACCATGCCTTGTGGGAGTACTTTTATCCCTTGTCCTTCCAGTTCTATAGCTAAAAACAAATCAATTTTGCCTTAGTTCTTGGATAATGTGTGTCACATCCCCATGGCTCCCCTCACCTATGGATATTGTCTTCTCCATTAGAACTTAAGTTCCTTGAGAATTGTTTTCCTGTGCAAACTCTCTCTGTTTCTCAGGGACACAGTCCCAAAGTGTTTTTATTCCCAGTTTGTGATATGCATTCACAGTTCAATGCAGAGGTAGCAACATTTCAGATTTAATGTCCATCCATTTGAAGCAATGAATGGAACCTGGACATTAGGTCCAGATGTTTGAAAGTGAATTTCAGTAGAAGTTAGACCTCAATGAGTCTGGTTGCTGTTTAAGATAACCTGTCTCCTTTGCTCTGCCAAAGTATTTTGTAGGTCAAAGCACAGAGGAGTCTTTAAGAATTACAAAGAGTTCAGGTTCAAGAAACTGATCTCGATCAGCTACCATCTACACTGATTGGTCCAAGGGGATGGGCTAGATTCCTCCTTTTATTTTCAACCAGTCAGTGACTTGTTGGTAAATTCTCTTACATTAATTAGTAGTTATGTTCAATCCTGAATCAGTTACATTTATTCATAATTGGTTTTATCTCAGACCAAGGGGACTTCTCACAATTGGTTAGGTGTTATATATAACAGGTTTGCACTTCTGAGAAGAACTAAGGGATAGAATGTGCTGCTAATTCACCACTGAAGGCCTTCACAAACCTAGGAAAAAGTGGTTACCTGAGTGGGAAGTTTTTCTAAATTGGTTATCTATGTAAAGTCAGACTGTCAGCTTCTTATTGCAAAGTGATAAATGCTAAAATAGATAAAAATGAGAAAATACAAAATACCATGAAAAAAAGTTTGTTTGGCCTATTCAAATCATATATGATTGTTGAAAAAAGATAGGAAATGGATAAAAAAAATAAACAAGGCATACTAATACCTTTTCCTAAGGAAATTTAAATGATATAAATAAAGCCTAACAATAAGGAGATGTTAAGATACTGACCTAGGAAGGAAAGAATGTATCTCCTCATCAAGTGGAGAAATCTATTAGCCCAAGGTTGGCTTAATATATACCTGATTTAATATAGGGTCATAGGGAAAAAAATTATAAACAAATCTCTCCCAATAAACATATTTGAAAAAGTGATAGAGAAAGAAGTGTGTTTATAGGTAGTTGTTAAAGACTCAATTGAACCAGATCATCCTGAGAAAATTACCTGGAAAAGGGGCAATAAATGAACAAAGGAAATGACCTGCCAACACATTTTCTCCATGAGTAACAGAGAACCTACCCCATTTGAATTCTCATATTACATTCCCTGATGTGCTACATGAGAATATAGGAATGGCACTATTAAGGAGCAACTAGACTAAGTATACAGAGAAGAGATCCATGATAGAGGTGGCGCAATTTCGAAACATTTAGAATTAATTATCTATATATCTGAAAGAGGCATGGTTATGAAACATTTGAAAAAAAATTGCTCTCATTTTGGTTCCTACCTGTGAATTTATAGGAATCTTCTAATTTGGAAATAACTTGCACCTATGTTGGCTGGCAATTGGTCCATACCATATTTATTCTTTGAGAACTGCTTGGGATACTTCAGAGGTTAAATTACTTGTCTGTGGTGACAGAATGTCAGAGGTAAGACTGGAACCCAGATCTTTCTAATTCTAAGACATATATTCTAAGTCATATTCTTTCTGGTATATTATCAAAAAATGGCAACTGAACAGCATAATGAAGAGACAGGTGGAGAAATTATATAGTGCTTAAAGGCACTGTCCATAAGGAGTTAATATTACTGTTCTCTCTGTATATATATGTTCCAAAGAGCATGGTATATAAATATTTAAATTAATTGGACTATAGGAAAAATTTAATCCTAAACAATGGGTAAGTCAAAGAACCAATCATTGAAACCACAGGAATTTTCATCACAGAAAAATAGCAACAGAAACTTTCAGGATATATTTGTCATTTCTTAAAGGAAAGTTAATATTTTAAATACTTGAGTCAGCAAAAGAAAGATCAGTGAATTAGTTGCACAACTAAAAGAAGTAGAAAAGTAACATAAAAAACCAACTAAGCCGAAAATTATAAAAGTCTAGAAACTGAGAAAAGTTAATAAAAATTTTGAGAAAAATTGATAATTGAAAGTAGGAATTATAAAAAAGAATAAAATAGTAATTTAAATTTTAAAAGAGGATAAAAAATCAACTGTTTGCAGCAAAATAAGAAAAGTATTCACAACAATTTAAGACTAAACAAAGGGAGCTAATAGGAAAATTTGACAACTTAGCAAAATATATGAATTTTTATTAAAAACATAAGAATGCCCAGGTAAGCAGAACAAAAAAATTATTTAAGTATACTTCATTATCAGAAAAATATATTGAACAATTCATGAATGAATTCACAAACAGAAAAACAATTCAGTATTAGCTGGATTTATAACTGAATTCTATCAAATATTCCAAGTATAATAAATTCCATTATTATGTAAACTGTTTGCAAAAAATAGAAATAAAAGGGATCCTTCCATACTCATCCTATGATATAAATATGGTCTTGATACCCAATCCAAAGAGAAATAGCAGAGGAAGAAAAACTGTCTTCAATGAACATAAATGCAAAAATAGTAAACAAAACATTAGCAAAGAGGTTACATTGTCATTTTAAAAAGAGAAGATACTATGACCAGGTTGAATTTATGCCAGGAGGAATGTAAGGTTGATTTGCTATAAGAGAAACTACAAACAAAATTTTCCATATTCATAATATCAACAAAAAATGAACCATATGATTATAGCAAGGTATACTGGAAAAGATTTTGACAAAATCCAACATGCTTCTGTTAGCAACAACACTGGAAAGAGCAGGAATAAAAAGAGAAAGGGTTCTGTCAAGGGAGGGCTAGTAAAAGGATCTTACATTCAAAGTAACTACACAAAGTAGTTAAGAATCTTCCTATCTAGGTAGGACGAATAATATATGACTATAACTATAAAACACTGTTTTCAGAAATAGACTTACATAATTTGTAAATATATTAATTGCTCCTCAGTATGCAATGCTAATATAAAATTAGTTTACTTTCTAAATTAATTTATTTAATGCCATTCCAAATAAACTCCCAAAAGATTTCTTTTTTTCAGTTAAAAAAATTCATTAGAAGAAAAAAAGATTAAGAAAACATATCTATCTCAGTATCAAATATAAAAAGACAGCCTGGCAAGATATCTTTTCCATATTTCTGAGATTTTTTAATTTGCTTTTTAAAATCAAACACTTCTATTCTTATTTGCAATCCTTAAAATTTAATACATGCCAGTATAATCCAGTTACTGTATTCATGATTTCATCCATGTGGGTCTGCCCTTCAACAATTCATGTAGATTCCCAAATATATTTTCCAATCCTATGTGAATCTAAGAGAGTATTGATGATTCTCCTTTCATCACATTCTAATAGTGATACAATTAAGGACCAACAAGCACTCTCACTGAAGTTTTTCCTGTTTGCTGCAACTCTTTCTAGTCTCTGGACTCATAAACCTTTGTCAAAATATGGAGTTCCTCTTGCCCTCCAGCTTCAAAATCTTTATCTACTGCCAAATGGAGAAAGCTCTGGAGGTGTTTCCCTCCATGATAGTAAAGACTATGTAATGACACATAAAGTTTTCTGTTTTGATTTGTTTCATTATGTGGTCAGCAGAGGAATGTTATTTTCCTTACCAAAAAATGGTGAGACAGTTGAAACATTGTAACACCAGACACATCTGGACTCCTGTTTCAAGGAGTTAGAGAAGAGGCACTTGACCTCACCTGCTGGGAACTGCAGGAGAAGTAGTGCTACAGAGGAAAGTAAAGTTTAGGTAGCTAAATGGATCCATTGGAGAACAAGATATAATAAAATTATATAAATATATTGCATATGTGCATTTTTATCTGAGGAATTAAACAATACAAATAAAATTATAGTTCATAATGCTGATTTCAAAGTCCCCTGGGAACTTTCTGGTTTCTCAGCTACCTCTCAATCTAACATTGATCATGTCTCCCAAAGGGTCAGTCCAGTGCTGGGAAAGGAGATGGGACATCTGGGATGGAGAAAGGGTTCTGTCAAGGGAGGGCTAGAACGGAGAGAGTTTTAGGTCATACTGTATTTATAAAGTGACTTCAAGCTTTAAATTACCATTCAAGGGAAGAAATGTCCCCTCATGGATCTGGCAATAGAAAAATCCCATATGAATCAACAGCTAAATCTCAATAGTGAACTACAAAACTTATTTAAAAATAAATTAAACCACTAAATAATGTGCTAAATAATGCCTCAACTGATTGTTCACAGGGAAAGAAGTTGCTGCATATGTTTTAACTTAGAATTTAAAAAATTTCAGCAAAATATTTTGGCACAGCTGTGGAACCCTAATGTCCCTAAAAAGTCTTATGTCATGAATAATGTGATCCTTTCATATTTCATAAAATTTGGGAATTGGAAGGGACCTCAGCATCCATCTATGCCAACTATACATGAAATGGATACCCACTATAATATATCCAACTAGTGGTCATCCAACACAAGTGCTTTTCACCTTTATTTTTTTTGGTCATGAATCATGACTAAATTATGGTCACAAATGATTAAAATAATCATTATAAAAGCACATCACAATTACCTAATGCTTATTACTTTTTTGAAATGATTTCACAAACATTATCTCATTTGATCCTCACCACAAACACATGAACTTGACAGGGAAGGTACTAGATTATCAGCCACATTAGACATAAGGCAAGAAGTGATAAATATATAGTAAGCACCTACTTTGTGACTAAATGTTTAGGTGCTTTATAAATATTTCCATCCTTACTACAATCTTTGTGAGATAGGTGCTATTATTATTTATAGTTGAGGAACCTGAGGCAGACAGGTTAAGTGACTTGCCTGGTTGGACAACTAGTAGGTGTCTGAAGCCAGATTTGAAATTAGACCTTCTTGACCCTAGGCTCAGTGCTTTAGCCATTGTGCCAACAAGCTGCCTTTTGTAAGAAGAATTTAAATGCTTTAACAAAGGTTGCATAGGTAGCTTAAATGCCTTAATTCTCAAGAGTGTAGTGTGAGCTATCCTCTACATCTCATATTTTCTGCAGTATAGCATATGTGTATAAATATATAGATGAGTACATATATACATATCTGTGTTTATACATGTACATAACACATATATATATATGTGTGTATAATATATACATGTGTGTATCTGGACTTTCAGACCATGTCCAGATTGCCTAACAAGGGAAGCACTGTGTTCCCTACTACACAGGTGGATGTAGTTTCCTTTGATTAGCCAAAATAGATCAGAAAAGCCTGAGTCTTTAAAACTAGAGCTACTGAGGCACTTTTTTTTCTGCTTTAAGATATTTATAGCTCATGACCTAAGTATTCCTTCCTGTTATGTCCAGTTTATCCACAATGTGGGTGCCATGAACTGAACAATGAGAGAGGAAAGACTGCTTCCTTTTTTGGTTTAGCCCTGAGACATGGATCTGGGAATGTCTATTTGTTTCTATTCTGTTTCATTTGACTGACTAGGGGCCAGAGGTGATTCCTACCTTTCATAGCTGTGACCACAGAGTTAGGATTGCAAAAGGGATAGTGTATTCAATGAACCTAGCCTAGGGAAGTTAGGGTGTCTGGGACTCAAGTCGAAGGAGAGTTTGACTTGGAAATGACTATGCTCCTTAGAAACCAACCTGAACTATGAATTTAATCCCCTTCTTCTCCCCAGAGACATAAGGGGGAGGGGATCAAGACCCACCTTTTAGGGAGCATGTTTTTATATATTTGTGATTATACTGCTGAAGTAATTATTTTGTAAAAGCTAATCTAGGGGCGGCTAGGTGGCGCAGTGAATAAAGCACCAGCCCTGGAGTCAGGAGTACCTGGGTTCAAATCCGATCTCAAACACTTAATAATTACCTAGCTGTGTGGCCTTGGGCAAGCCACTTAACCCCATTTGCCTTGAAAAAGCCTAAAAAAAAAAAAAAGCTAATCTCATGGTTAAGTGAAACTAAGGTACTGGAGACTGCTCGCTACCATTGAGAGAATACCACCAATGAGTGCTGAAGTCATCTTCAAAAAGTCTGCCTTGAACAGGAGAACATTGTACACATTAACAGCAATATTGTATTATGATCAACTGTGATGGACTTACTTCTCTCAGCAGTACAGTGATCTAAGACAATTCTTTTTTTTTTTTGGCAAGGCAATAGAGTTAAGTGACTTAACCAAGATCACATAATTAAATAAATATTACGTGTCTAAGGCCAGAATTGAACTCAGGTCCTTTTGAATCCAGAGCTGGTGCTCTATACACCAGGCCACCTAGCTGTCCCCTGATCTATGACTAAAGGACTTGTGATAGGAAAAAACCATCCTCATCCAGAGAAGGAACTATGGAGTCTGAATGCAGACCAAAACATATTATTTTCAATTTTTAAAATTCATTTTATGTTTTGTGTTTTTTTCTTCTCAGTTTTTCTTCCTTTTTGTTCTAATTCTTCTTTCACAATCTGATTAATATAGAAATATGTTTACCATAGTAATATCTGGATAGCCTATATAAGATTACTTTCTATCAGGGAGAGCGGGGAGGGAAGGAGGGATGGAGAAAAATGTAGAACTCAAAACCTTACAAAAAAATGATAGCTGAAGACTATCTTTGCATGTAGTTGGAAGAATAAATAAATAAATAAATTAATCTATTTTTAAAATGTTTTAAAAGTCTGCCTAATTGTACTGGAAATCTGGAGGAGAAAATCTAAAATACATAGCCTTCAGAGCAGTGATGGCTATTGTAGTCTAAATGTATGTGAATGTAAAAATTTGCCAGAATGATCATTTCTCACTTTGTCTTTCTTCCTTACATCTATGCATGTATGCATAGTTACAGATTCAGGTCCCAAATCACAAATTCTACAGAATCTCATTTAGGAATCTGAGAAAGAGATCTCTTCATAATCTCCTGACCAAACATGGGATAGGGCAGTGGATGAGAAACTTTTTGTTAGAGACAAGAGGACAATTCCATATCACAGGATGAGAAGAGATAATAGAAGCAGCAATGGTGCCCCACCAACAATTTATAATACGTTGAAGATATAATTGATGGTGATGGTGTATTACTGATATCTTAAGAATAGTAGGGCAGGGAGAATTGGACTTTGCCTTAGACTAAATTTAGAAGGCAAAATTTAGAATGACAATTTGTCATTAGGTTAGGAGAATAATTAGTTAAAATAGGAAGGTACCATTTGGGAGGATGGGGTGAACTCTTACCCCCCCCCCCATTCTCTTACTTTTGTCCCATTCCTGTCCACCTTTGCCTCTTTAACAGCAACTCCAAGGGTTCCTTTTTTCCTCTAGTCTTTTGTTGTTTGTTATCATTGATATCAGACTTTTCTTGAAACCATTTGGAGTTTTCTTGGCAAAGAAACTGGAATGGTTTGCCATTTCTTTTTCCAGATCATTTTACAGATGAAGAAAATGAAGCAAGAGAGAGAGAGAGAGAGAGAGAGAGAGAGAGAGAGAGAGAGAGAGAGAGAGAGAGAGAGAGAGAAAATTGTCTGAGGTCAAATTTGAACTCAGCTCTTCCTGATTCCAGATCTGGTCTGCTATCCACTGTGTCACCTAGTTGATCTTCATTCCTTTGCCCTGCTCAACTGAAGGACTTGTACTGGATGCAAAAATCCCTAATTATGACTTTGTTCCCTTTTATTTCCTGCCAAGGCAAGTGCAAGGGTAACAGAGAAAGAAGTTTAGGCAATGATTATTGTTCCTGTAGCTTAAAAGTTAAGACCCTATATACATATTTACATAAAGCTTGTGACCAGTCCTCAGCTCTCTGCATGCCTATGGGTAAGGGGCTATTTTGCATGTGTGAGTGAGAGATACTATTATATGTAAATTTCACTAGTTAAAAAAAGAGGTGAGGTGGCTAAGTGCTGCAGTGGATAGAGCACTGGCCCTGGAGTCAGGAGTACCTGAGTTCAAATCCGACCTCAGACACTTAATTACCTAGCTGTGTGGCCTTGGGCAAGCCACTTAACCCCATTGCCTTGCAAAAATCTAAAAAAAAAAAGAGGTACTTCTTACCTTAGTTCTTATCTTTGTTTCC